>NW_026644814.1:0-90828 GCF_030020395.1 Manis pentadactyla
TCATCTTCTGTGGGTAATTCAACTAGTTCTGTTTATCGATTTCAAACTACAGATTTATTCCAGTAATACCCATGTTATTATATACCATAGAAAGCATACACTGCCAAACTATGTCTGTCAGTTACTCTATTTCCTAATGAAAGGGTAGTGGATGTGACCTGCCTCTCCTGATCATGAGTCTTACATAGCTTCCCCTCTCTATGTGAAGTGTGTTGTGTGTGTGTGTGTGTGATCACTTTTCCCTCCTTTTCGTTTTAACTGATAAGTTTAACATAAAATTTTAAATACACAGATTGCCAGATCTTGTGATGTTTGTGATAATTTCTAGAAAACACACTTAGCCTATATCATTTTAATATATGGTCCCTTTAGTCCAGGAATATCATCCATCATAAATATAAGGAATGCTTGTAGTTATACATCTTTATTCTTTTTATTCTTTTCACTTTCATAATTGGTGATCCCTCCAGGTTATGAAAAATACAACACTATCCGAGCTGACCCAGCACTGTGCTTTTTGGAATGAGTGGGAAAACCAGATGAGAAAGCAGTTGCTGCAGAACAGAGGGCAAATGATTTTATGGATGGGTATGTGCATTTCAGAATCATGATTTTTCCATATATCTCTATCAACATCATCATATTCCATGTCAGTGATGTTTTTGTAAATAATGTAAAAGTAAGAGAATTGGAGTTTGAAATTAAAAGAGCTAATGATACTCTTAATAGGTTAACACTTGTCCAACAATGTGATCAAGGAAGAGACTAGACCTACCCCACACCTATTCTTGTGATGAGTCCTTAATTTACCATTGTTAATGGTCATGGCCATTAAAGCTATAAAATTCTAGGAGCATAAGAGGGAAGAAGAAAGCCAAGAATATTACACTTTGAGAGAAGCAGGATGTTCATTTTATCTGTTATGTGGCCTTTATTGTTTTTCTTACCACAGAGAGAAACTTTTTTGAGGTTAATAATACATTTAAAAGTCAATGTGGGAGAAAGATTAAGCACTAGCTGTCTTCTGCTTGCTATATAACAGCCTTCATGCTATGGCTTGGGCTCCTTGGGCTAAAGAACAGACTTCAGTCTAACCTTTAAAACCCACTAAAAAGTTCTCCCAACAGAGACTCTATTTGTTTGTCCTGTCAAGAGAAATTTTAAGTCCAGCACAGTAATGGTAGCAATTTTTGGTATTTTAACAGGGATGTGGAAGATCCCCACTACTTTTAAAGATGATAGAGAGGTATGGTTTGGGCCAGATTTTAAAATGCTCAATTCTAGCTATTCCATGGTTTCTTTAGTTTGCTTTTTCTTCTGTGTGTTTTTCCTTCATATGTTTTTATTATACATAATCCTCCTGTTACTTAGAAAATTGGCTAAGTTTTAGCAATCAAGTTGACAGACATCACAAATCATTCAGAATTTGCCTGGTCTTCCCTTTTAGACAAGCTGAAGGCAGGTATGGAAATGTGGATGAAATGTGGCTTGCCCACATGCTACCCCGCTAGAAACTAAGAAGGTGTCTAGGGGAAAAAATCCCAAAACAGAACTAGTTACTAAAAGTACCCAGCCAAAGATAAAAACTATACCTGCGTACAGAGCTTTGAAATGGATGGTGGAGCCTGTAGGAATTCTGAGCTGCTCAAGTATGGTGCTAAGTGTTCTATTCATGGAAAGTTGAGAAGAAAAAAAGGAGTTGGATGAAAACACAGAAAATCTGTGGAGCAGGGAGCATGATATTGAAAAGACATAAGGAATTTCTCCAGTATTTATGAGAGCGTTGTAAAAGACTAGATGATGCTGTAACCTTCAGGTGAAATTGGTGGTCTTCGTAGCCAAGGGGCTTGGATATTGCTGCCTATGAAAGGACAAGAGATGTGGTTCAGGCCAGTGTGTAGCAGTGAGAACTGAAACCCTGTGTAAAGTCAAACCCTCAAAGGGCAGTGCTTTTATTCTGAAAGCAGCACAGGGAAACAGAAAGGAAATCTATCTCCCCATGTGCTCTGGGTAGGGGAAAGTCGTTTCCCCTGAGAATTCATAGCCATAAGCCAGCCTTCTTTAGTTATGCTTTGATTCTTTTACTTCATCTGTATGTCAGGAACCTCAAGCCTAAAACAATGTAAAAAGGGGTCCCAGACTGGTAATAACCCTGAGGCACCTGTAAAAACAAAAAGGAGAAAACAAGAACTGTGGAAGAAACCACCTCATTCAGACTACACTTGAGTCCTGAAGATAAAGTCCTCCGTTAAGTGAGATCAAAATCCAAAAATTTTTAAAAATATGAGGAACAATGTACTATTGAGTGAATGTTAGCAAATACAACAAAGAACAGGATTAGACCACTAAAAATTCCTCGTAGCAGATCTATTGAAATTGAAAACTAAAATTTTCAATGATTAAAGGAATTAAAGAAATGGAAACTAAAGATACAATTTTGAAAGACTAGGGACATACAAAAAAACATTATACGTAACTTTAGAAGTTGAAAGTACCATCATTAAAATTTTAAACTCACAATATGATTTAAACATTCTGGAGAAGCAGATTAACACAGCTCGTGAGAAAAAGAAATGATTTAGAAAATAGATATTATTAAATATTTAATCGGTATCTAATAGATAATGATCCGTAATGTAGAATGATAAATCCATTTGTTCCCATCAGGAGACAGAAACCGTATGATTTGAACGAGGAAACTTTAGTGTAAGGAGCTACTGACTAATAGGGGATTGAATAATGAGGGACTGGCTGGTAAGCATCGTAGAGGCCTGAGGAAGGGCCCTGTGCCCAGCAGGGCGGACATCCCCACCGCTGCGGCTGTGAGCCCCACAGTCGCTGGGCTACCCAGGCTGCCGCTGGGGCTGCCATGGAAGCGTTTCCTAGGTGTCGCGCTGGAGGCATTCCACTGCAAAACCACCTAAGGGAGAAGGTTGCTAGGGAAAGCTGCGGGCCACGAGGTGTTAAAAGGCTGCCTGAACTGGCAGGAGCTGGACGGAATGTGGCAGCTGAGCCAAGGCAGGAGGAGCTCCCCAGAACCAGGAAGGAAAACCCTTTACCGCCTACGGTGACTCTGGGGCTCCCTCTGCTGACAAAATTTAACGCATACCGGCTGGCTAAGAAAGTATTTAAAGAGCCCATATCCATTTTCTTAGAGCCGATAATATAATAAGTATGATAGGCAATAAATCAATAACCAGCACAATGGAAAATACAGAAAACGTTTTAGAGACGAAAAGGCTACCTTGAAGTCTGGCATATGTCTAATAAGCATTCCAGAAGGAAAGACTAGAGAACATAAGGGAGAAGCCCTATTTTAAGAGCTATCAGCTGAGAATTTTTCCAGCTTGAAGAAAGACATGAATGCTCAGATTCAAAAAGTAAAGTGGATCTTGGCAGGATAAAGGAAATTAAATCCACCCCAAAACAACACACCCTGGTGCAACTGCAGATAAACCAAAGAGAAAAGGTTAAAAGCAACCACAGGAAAAAGACGTACTGAATGAAGATGATTCTAACTTCAAGCTTTTCTAAAACAATAGAAGCAGGTAGTCTTTGGCCTAAAATCATCAAGGTTATGACTATGTTAAATTTGTGGTAATGTTGGGATACCTAATTGGAGGTGCTCTGTTGACAAATAAATATTAAATATCCAGTACAAGCAAACTGTTCAAGGCTAAAAAAGAAAAGATTTGCAGGTTATCTAATAATCAAATATGGGAATGAAGAATCTGATAATGGGTATGTAGAATGAAAAAAAACCACAGTTAGCAATAAAACCTAGGGCATATTTATTGTTAGAGGAGGATGGAGAAAAAGAAACTGGCCTAAAACTGAATAGAGGAAAGGAAATAATTTTAGTAAATAGTAACTGGTCTAAAGTATCAAAAGCAGGAGAGAAGTTATGAAGAGGTGAGAAATTATAACAAGAAATTTAAGTTTTATTTTTGCTAAATCAGTCATCAGAAATTCTATTGCAAAGAAAGTTCTCTTATAAAGACTGTAATAGACAAATAAAAGTTAAAATCCAGTACAAGCTCTTTTCTTGTTTCTCTTTTCTCTTACATGTATTGACCCAATTGCCTTATGACAAATTTCTGTTTCTTTTAAAAGGATGATGTTTCCTCACCAGGAGATCTTGTTATAGCAGATGGAGGTAAATTGCAACTATTTCTTTACTTAATATTAGTGGAAATTAATGTTTCAGGATACCATGAAAACAGTAAACTATTACACCATTATATCTCAGGTATTTATGAAATTTTTATTGAAGACAGTTGTAATCATTATTGGACATGGAAGTTGATTGAGAATTTATTATCTTTAGTTGTCACAGATTACACAGTGACAGAGCTTTTACAGAATAGAAACTTTGATTATTTCATGGCTTGATTATTAAAGTTCTAAGATTTCAATTAGTTTCTTCTGCCCGTTAGGAACCATTCTGTATCACTCAGTTTCTGCAGAGCTTTTCTTTGCAGGGTCTTGCTTCCACTTCCTTCAGATACCAAGGAAGGAACATACTGTTGGAAGAGTATTGTCCTTCCCAGTTGGCACCCAAGTGGAACAGTGCCTCACTGTCCATAGTTCCACTAGGAATGAAGGAGTATATTTGCCTAGCATGAATGATTACCCCTTGAATAGTGTATATAATTATAATATTACCTCCTGGAAATAGAAAGTTAGGTCCTGAACATCATTAGTTAAATAAGAAGCTTAAAAGTTACAGGATTGTCACACTGTGTTTTTTAAAATATGTCTTCCTTCCTAACAACTTTTTTAGTATTTTGGTTCTAATTAAATTGAGATTAATTTAATACAGAAGGCTTTAATTAAAAGAGCATATAGTATTCAACTTTTCATAGGATTTCAGTTCGACTTTTTATTTAAGTCAAAATACTGAGTATTTGCTAGCCAATAAGATGTACGAGACCTGGAAATTCAAGATCTGTTTTCTGTGCAAGTGAAGTTCTCTTTAAGTGGGTAACATTGTGGTTCTTTATTCCACTTCCACTATGACCTACTTACTTGGAGCTGCTCGTAGTGTTTGTTGTAATGTTTTCAGACCTGTAGTTAAAACTTTCTATGATGAGAGATTGGCTTGGTTTGGTTTCCCACATAGTCAGATTAAAAGTTAAAAGTTCCTTTAAGTAAGGAAATTCTGCCATTTTTGTGAGGTTCATTACAGTATTTGTTTAGGTTTTTGGGTTTTTTTGTTTTGTTTGTTATTGACATGAGTTTCCTTAAATATAGGTGGTCATCTGATGGAAGGTGATAAAATTTATTGGCCTACTCAGTCAGCTTTAACCACACGTTTGAGGCGTCTCATCACTGCATATCAGCGTACTAATAAAAACAGACAAATTCAGCAGATACAACCTACTTTCTCAGTGCCTGCCAGTGTGATGCATCCTCTTTATGAAGAAGCCACTCTTATTCCAAAAATGGCAGCCAAGATAGAAAGACAGCAGAGGTAAGACAATAAGAGCACTTATTTTTAATATGTAATACCTAAATATACTGTTTGTTCTGAATGCTTTTCAGGTGTGATTATCTCACCTTGTGAGAGGTATTACCTATAGGTAGAGAAGTTGGTCAGAGCAAAGTGCTTTATACACATTTACTTGTGTAATTACACACAAATATGGTCAAACTAGTAAAGATGACTGCAGTGTAGTTACTAGCAATAGTTAATATTTAATCATTCTTTTGTTATGTTTATAGTGAGGTATGAAAAAGAAGCTGCATAGCAAACTTGAGAATTAAATTATCAAAGAAACATACCATTAAACATGTAATGTTTGAATTACAAGAAATAAATTCCATTCTAAAATAAAATTCTTATAAAGAAATAAATTCTTTACAATATGACTTATGAAATACGAGAATGTACATATGACAAGTCTGTCTTTGCTTTATACAGAAGATTAACCCTTGTAACTACTGATAGCAAAGGGAAAAAAATAGTAGAACTTCTTGCAAGAGACATTGTTAAGAAGACAGACAAGCTTCTCTCATTCCCAAAGCCTTAATTTTTTAAAAAGCATGAAATACATGGAAAAGAAGAGCAGTGTTTAGCAATAACCTGGCCTCCTTGTTAAACCTCAGTCCTTGGAAGCTCTCTAGAAAATAAATCACTGTTCTTTTGTATTATTTGTAGCACATTTGTTGTAACCAGAATTTAGTCTGAAATGTAAGATTTTAGAAGTTCATAGACACAATCTTCAAATACTACTGCCTCTGTAAATACACTGTTTTGTTTATTTCTTATTGCATAAAAACCCATACCCAAAACCTGGTGACTTAAAACAGTATCAGTTTTTATTTGTCATGATTCTGTGGGTTGACCAAGTAGTTCTTCTGCTTCTCATGATGTTGGTAGGAGTGCTGGAAGGCACGGAATGCCCTTGCTCACACAGCTAGCTGGCTATTGGTGCTGGCTGCCCCCCAGGGGCTCAGAGTCTGAGAGGAAGTATTCCAAGTGGCAGGGGCAGAGGCTGGTTTCTTAAGGACCCCGCTTCACAGTTACAACGTGTCACTTCTGCCACCTTCTGTTAAAAAAAATAAATCACAGGGCCAACCAAGATTAGAAGGAAAGTGAAAGAGGTTGCACCTCTGAATGGGAAGAGTGGCAAAGATTTTGTAGTCATCTTTAATGTACCACATACATTTTCCCTCAGTCCATCAGATCTGGCTCAATCTTCCTAAAATACTAGTTTTATCATGATATTCAGAGTCTCTTCAGTTAGGCTTCAGCATGCATTTCTGACTCTATTCACTACTACCCCTTACCCACAATGTCCTACTTATTCTTGACTCAATACCCTAGATTCTGTTGTTCTTACCACCTGGAATACTCTTCTTCCTGTTTTTTAGTGCGTACCTTACCCATCCCTAAAACCTCAACCCATGTCCTTTCTCTTCCATTTATTTTTTTCTCAGCCAGTCTGGCTCACAGTATTCTCTGGTTCTCTGCACTTATAAACTACTCATTTGTCACAAGAACATAAAATATTATCATGACATTTACTTTTCCTTACTTTGTCTTGTTTTTCTAAGTTGTAAATTCTTTAAGAGTGAGCACTGTGTCATATTATTGTGTGTCCTGTGTAGTTTTTCAATTCATCCATTCTTTTCTATTCTTACTTTTACCACCCAGGTGCAAGATTGATATTATTTGACTGGCTTCCCAGACTAACTGTTGTTGCATCATTACATTAATCTTCTAATGTATCACCACTTTAACAAGAATGCCCTGTTAATGCCTTTCAAACGTCTTTCTCATATGCACTGCCTCATTCATACAACAATCTGTGGGTTAAGCAGGGGAAAGGTTCTAGAAGTAGAGACTTGTGTTTAGATATCTGTGTTGTGTGAGGATATTACTCTCTTAAAAGTGCCTATAGGAACTTTCAACTGAATACTATTTTTAGTCAGGCATTTAGAGTATTTAATAATCTCACCCCAACCGTCTTTCCCACTGTTGCCAGTATGAGCCATATCCTTTTCAATCTGGATTATTCATCATTCCCCCAAAATGTAGGTTCCTTCCTACTTATCCTCTGCCCTCTTCCTTAGCATTCCCTCCCAGTTGTAGCCTTCTCTTTGCCACTTTGTGATGCCTTTCTTGATCACTCAAGTCTGAATTGACTGATCCTTCCATCTTCTGTGTTCTACTAAAATTCTTGGTCTCTGTGACATATGGAACTATAGAATACTACCTATTTAGTTTAAAATGTTTTATCTTTTTCCCGATGTTAGAGATCCCATATCTTATGTAATCTTAAATCCCCTGCATATTTTCTCAGTAAATATGCAAAAAATATTCTTATCTGAAGGAAAGGAACCATGGTTGGATGGATAAGTCCACTAGCACTTTAAAATGTTTATAAGGCAATAACCCTGAATTTAATCCTTTTAAATATTAGTTACTTGAAATGTTTTAATTTTTATTAGTTATTATATTCAGTATTGGTAAATATTTATTCAATCTGACTCAAAATAGATGGACAAGAAGAGAAGAAGCTGACTTCTATAGAGTTGTATCTACATTTGGAGTGGTATTTGATCCTGACAGAGGCCAATTTGATTGGACAAAATTTAGAGCTATGGCTAGGCTACATAAGAAAACTGATGATAGTCTGGAGAAATATTTGTATGCATTCATGTCTATGTGTCGGCGAGTTTGTCGCCTTCCTTCCAAAGAAGGTATGTATAAAAATTTTTTTTCTCTTGTTTTGGTCAAAACAAAATCACTAAAATTCAGGACTCTTCAACTCTTATTTCAATACTGGCTCTGGTCCAGCATGTCAGCAGTTTTCAAAATTGTAAATTAATTATGCTAAAGATCCTCTATTCATTATCAAATGAGAATCTAAAGAGAATAAAACTAAAAGTACATGTCAAGTCTTGAGAAAATAGCCGATGTTTATTTAGTATTAGATTTATGATCAGGGAAAGGTGGAAGATAAAGGATAGCTTTTGGTAAACAGAACTAACCTATATTCTTAGCTATCTTACAGGAACTGTGGTAGATGGCTTACTTACATGAATAATTTTACAAGGCATGAGGCCCCCCCCCACTCAAAAACATTTCAAAGACTTTTGGTAGAAAAAAAACCACCGGGGCCTTCAAAAAACAACTAATCAGAGGTGGTAATGCTCAGCTAAGGCCCTATTGTAGGGTGAATAATTTCATTGTTTTTATCGACCAGAGAAATAGCCCATCTTGTTAGCAATTCCTCTCCGTAATGCTGTGTTAAAAGCAACTGTCTCCATTTTTTTGTTGAATATGACTTCTGATTTCCAGGAGCTTCCTACTCCTATTCATAGTAAAAATATAAGTGGCTTATAAAGGGACTTAAATCCCATGTGGGTTTGTTTGCTTGTTTGAATTTTATTTCGCTAATGGTCTGTTCTCAGTCCACTGAATAGAGTAGCTGATCACATGACCACCCAAATACCACATAGTTCAGAGTAGATTTTAGTCTTCTTGAAGGTCTCGTTATAACAAGGTCAGTGGGTTTAAAAAGACATAAAGCAAAGTGTATTAATTATGGTTGCTAAGAGGCCCTGTTTCTTTTTTTATTTTCAAATTCCCATCAGTTTTCCAAACTTCCTCAGTTCACAGTGCCCTTAATGTCTCAGTAATTTGTCATAGCACCCGAGGCCAAAAGTTCTGTTTGATAAATAATTAGGTCCAAACTACTTGATAAGTATTTATGTCCTAACAATCTAGTAATTGCTTGAAAACAAAATGTAAATTGAAAGAAAAAAATAATAGCCTTATTTCTTAAATAACTGCAGTTACTTACCAATGGGATGTGTTCACCTTTTGGTCACTGTACAGCTATTCACACTCTTGTTTCCTGTTCCATATTTATTTTTACATGGTCCTTGATTTTTTCTTTTAACTTTATTTGAACTGTTAGAATCTCAAAAAAGTTGCAGAAGCCACAGGGGTTTCCATATATTCTTCACGTTGCCTCCCCCAATGTTAAAATCTTACATGACTACATGACTAGTTATCAGACCAGGAAGATAATGTTAGCATAATACCATTAACTAAACTGAATACCTAGTGAAATCTTACCAGTTTTTCCACAGATGTCCTTTTTTGTCCCATGATCCCACATTGTATTTGTTTTTTTTTTTCTCCTTAGTCTCCTGCAGTCTGTAATGGGTCCTCAATTTTTTCTTCTCCTTCATGGTCTGGATACCTTTGAAAAGTACTTATCAGTTATTTTGCTCCAAATCCCTCAATTTGGATTTATCTTGTGTTTTCACATGATTGGATTGTGGTTATGTGTTTTTGTCAAAAGTACCACAAAAATGACGTATCCTTCTCAGAACATAGTATCATGGAGTTCATGATATCAGTGTCTTACTACTGATGATCTTGCCCCTGATTGTTTGGTTAAGGTAGTTGATGCTGTGTTTCTCCAATATAAATTTGCTCTCATTCTCCACCCATCAAAGTTAAATAATTTGAGGAGATACTTTACTCAAATCCTGTTTCTCCTCAGATTTTTCACCCGTTGACTTTAGTATCCATCAGTAGAGCTTGTGTGCAGCAGTTTTTACTGTGGAATTCTGCAAGGAAGGACTGTTCGATCTCCCTTGTCTGCTTGATCAACTATTTATTCATATCAGTGTGGACTCAGGGATATTTAGTTTATTCTATAGGTCATAATCCAGTACCATCATTCTTTGTTTTGATGCTCAAATTATCACAAATTTGGCCATTAGGGCTCCTTTAGATGGTCCCTGCATCGTTTCAAGTCCAACACTTTTTTTGGATGCTTCCCAACGACCAGTTTCTCTGCCTGCAAAGATGTGACCTTATCAAAAGGAATATAGCAAGCTCTGTTGACACCGAACCATCTCAAGCTAGTACTCCATACAGTGTTTAACAAATGTCCTTGTGTTTCAAATTTTAAGGAAGCCTTTGGTGAGAGTGCACTGCAATGTCCCAAGGAATCTTGGTGTGGTTGGAGAAATGTGGACTTCTATTTGTCTATGGGGTATTGTTTAACTTAATTTATATTTATAACTGAGTTCAAGTAAGTTTTTCTCTTTGATTAAGGCATGAATTATTTGAGGCGTAGCTCATAGGGAATTCAAAAAAGTAAATTCTTAGTTATATTAATGTACTTCTAAAATAATCTTTCGTTGTACTCACTTTCAGAAGATCCAGTGTATATATTTGGTACTTCTTTTTAGAACTTGTATTTTCTCTCATTTAAAAAATTAAAAAGAAATTCTGGAAGCTAGACAAGATACTGAGTAGAGGTACATTTTAGAATTTGCCTTGTTTGTTTTAGATCTGTAATGGAGTATTTTTGAGGTTACTGTTTTTGTTTTTGTTTCCATGTAGAATTGGTGGATCCAAATATTTTTATCCAGCCAATCACAGAAGAACGTACTTCTAGGACTCTGTATCGCATTGAACTTCTAAGGAAGGTATGGGAACAGGCCCTCTGACATCCACAATTGTTTGAATGCTTGAAGCTTTGCCATCCAAATCCAGACTTACCAGTCTGGTGGGAATGTGGCCCTCATGATAGGGACTTGCTTATTGGAGCTGCCAAACATGGGGTGAGCCGAACAGACTATCACATTCTTCGTGATCCCGAGCTGTCATTTATGGTAGCTCAAAGGAACTACAGTCAAAGCAGGACGGCTCGTTCAAGGACTTCTACCCCCCTTTTACAGCAATACCAAGTAGCACTTTCTGCTCCTCTTACCTCTCTACCAAGGCTCCTCGATACTAAAGGTATTATTTTAGAGGATATGAAAGTGAAAAGTGAAAGCCTGAAAGAGGAGCCTCAGTCTTCTGAAGAAGAATCCATGTCTTCTGATGAAACCAGGACACTAATAAAGTCTGAGCCTGTAAGTCCAAAGAATGGTGTCTTACCACCAGCTACCGGAGACCAGAAATCTGGTGGAAAAGGTGAAACAGACCGACGCATGGTTGCAGCCAGAACAGAACCCCTAACTCCAAACCCAGCTTCTAAGAAACAGCGAGTCCACAAAAGAGGATCAGAATCTAGTTCTGATTCTGACTCTGATTCTGAGAGATCATCGTGTTCTTCCAGATCTTCCACCTCCTCGTCTTCTTCCTCCTCCTCCTGTTCCCACTCTCGATCAGGCTCAAGTTCTTCTTCAACCTCCTCTTGCTCTTCAGCATCATCTTCATCCTCCTCCTCCTCTTCATCTTCCTCCTCCTCTTCATCTTCATCAGAAGAATGTGACAGTGAAGAAGAGGATGTCCAGAAGCGAGGTACATGCATAAAGTACTTTCCCTTTATTTTAAGACAACATTTAAAGTGAAAATGACAAGAATTGAGTAGATGTTTGCAGTTGTCAGCTTGTTATGTGTACAGCTTTTCTTAGAGAAGCACTATTGAAAAGGAAATTAGAACTGGTACACACTCCCTATTCAATATTCAAGGCATTGCAATATGAGTTAGTCAAACAGAGGAATTAGAGATATTACATGATAGTTTGATTTCTTTGTGATTGCCTGAAATTTAGTATTATATTTCTCTTGGAACCAGTTCATCAGTGAACAAGTAAAGACAGTATTCTGTATCAGCCACCAGGATTCTTAGATTAAGCAGTCAGACCAAAAAGAGTATCATAGGTACTACTTGGCAGCTATCTACTCAGAAAGATAATAGGATGGGTGTCCTTGGCAGCACTCCTAACAGCACAGGTGCAAGGAAATGAATTGACATTAAGTGGGTGCTAGAGCCACTCTTTCCTAAAGAGTCTTGTTACCTCTCCCCGCTCCCCCCGAGGAGACAGAATCTCTTGTAACAATTCTATAATCATAACTTTGAGGGTTGCCGCAAGGGACATGCCCAGTTATGAGTTCACTCCTTAGAGAATTACGGTATCCCCTCAGGTATGTATGGTCTTCCAAGTCCAGATGCAGTCTATCGATCAGGAATGCATCTATTTCCAGGAAACAGACCTGAGTTTTAACTTGAAGGTCAGGTTTTCATGCAGAAAGGGATGTTTTGTCCTCAAACCCCTTAATGCCACTTTGCTTTTGTGCTAATTTTTAAGATAGTACTTTATTGTATTCTAAGTGCTTTTTTCACTTTGCCATTTGTTCTTTTTTTTAATCTATCTGAATTAGATTTAAAAAGCACATGTAAAATTGTTTTATGCAGTCCTTTTTCAATAGTTATAATTGTTCTTAGCGGAAGGCACCCCTCACATGCAAGCCTATGATGAAGAAAGTGTTGCATCACTGAGCACTACCCAGGACGAGACCCAGGATAGTTTCCAAATGAACAATGGAATGTCAGAGTCTGCTTACCTCTTACAAGGTGGATACATGCTGGCTGCTTCATATTGGCCAAAGGTAAATGAATAATTTCTTGCTAGAATAGGTCACTTACTGGGTATTTTTCTCTGTTACTTTAATGGTAGATACTGCATTATGTGGAAAAACAGATGACACGTGAAATGTAGAATGGCATTTTGGTGTTAGCTTACCAAGTATCAATTATGGCTATCAGGTAACATAGGTCTACTTAAGTGTATGTTTCTCAACATAACCCTAGAATATTTAGAGTGAAGACAAATGCTTATGTTCACATACAAGTTAGTATTCAATTACTTCTTTATGAAATAGAATCTCCTTACAGAAATGTACCAAACCCATGTATGACTTAGCAAAAATGTCCATTTAAGTACATGTATTTTGAGTAGTACAAGTTCAGATTGGATTAATACAATTCTTTCAGTATGTGACTGGACTAGTACAAGAGTACTTACCTTTAGGAATGAGATTGGGAAATGGAAGAGCAAAGAAATCTCTACTTTCATATACTTCTGAGTTCTTTGACTTTTTACTAGGGACCTGTATAACTTTTCTTTTTTTTCATTTTTTATTTTGTTATCATTAATCTACAATTACATGAAGAGCATTGTGTTGACTAGGCTCCCCCCTTCAACAAGTCCCCCCAACACACCCCATTACAGTCACTGTCCATCACCATAGTAGGATGTTGTAGAATCACTACTTGTCTTCTCTGTGTTGTATAGCCCTCCCCATACCCCCCCTCCACATTAAACATGCTAATCGTAATACCCCCTTTCTTTTTCCCTGCCCTTATCCTTCCCTTCCCTCCCATTCTCCCCAGTCCCTTTCCCTTTGGTAACTGTTAGTCCATTCTTGGGTTCTGTGATTCTGCTGCTGTTTTGTTCCTTCAGTTTTTCCTTTGTTCTTATACTCCATATATGAGTGAAATCATTTGGTATTTGTCTTTCTCCCCCTGGCTTATTTGACTGAGCATAATACCCTCTAGCTCCATCCATGTTGTTGCAAATGGTAGGATCTGTTTTCTTCTTATGGCTCAATAATATTCCATTGTGTATATGTACCACATCTTCTTTATCCATTCATCTACTAATGGACACTTAGGTTGCTTCCATTTCTTGGCTATTGTAAATAGTTCTGCGATAAACATAGGGGTGCATCTGTCTTTTTCAAACTGGAGTGCTGCATCCTTAGGGTAAATTCCTAGAAGTGGAATTCCCGGGTCAAATGGTATGTCTATTTTGAGCATTTTGAGGAACCGCCATACTGCTTTCCACAATGGTTGAACTAATTTACATCCCCACCAGCAGTGTAGGAGGGTTCCCCTTTCTCCACAACCTCGCCAACATTTGTTGTTGTTTGTCTTTTGGATGGTAGCAGTTCTTACTGGTGTGAGGTGATATCTCATTGTGGTTTTAATTTGCATTTCTCTGATGGTTAGCAATGTGGAGCATCTTTTCATGTGTCTGTTGGCCATCTGAATTTCTTTGGAGAACTGTCTATTCAGCTCCTCTGCCCATTTTTTAATTGGATTATTTGCTTTTTGTTTCTTGAGGTGCGTGAGCTCTTTATATATTTTGGATGTCAAGCCTTTATCGGATCTGTCATTTATGAATATATTCTGCCATACTGTAGGGTACCTTTTTGTTCTGCTGATGGTGTCCTTTGCTGTACATAAGCTTTTCAGCTTGATGTAGTCCCACTTGTTCATTTCTGCTTTTGTTTTCCTTGCCTGAGGAGATAATGTTCATGAAGAAGTCACTCATGTTTATGTCCAAGAAATTTTTACCTATGTTTTTTTCTAAGAGTTTTATGGTTTCATGGCTTACATTCAGGTCTTTGATCCATTTCAAATTTACTTTTGTGTATGGGGTTAGAAAGTGATCTAGTTTCATTCTCCTACATGTAGCTGTCCAGTTTTGCCAGCACCACCTGTTGAAGAGACTGTCATTTCCCCATTGTATGTCCATGGCTCCTTTATCATATATTAATTGTCCATATATGTTTGGGTTAATGTCTGGAGTCTCTATTCTGTTCCACTGGTCTGTGGCTCTGTTCTTGTGCCAGTACCAAATTGTCTTGATTACTATGGCTTTGTAGTAGAGCTTGAAGTTGGGGAGTGAGATTCACCCCCACTTTATTCTTCCTCCTCAGGATTTCTTTGGCTATTTGGGAACTCTGGTGTTTCCATATGAATTTTTGATGTATTTGTTCCAGTTCATTGAAGAATGTTGTTGGTAATTTGATAGGGATTGCATCGAATCTGTATATTGCTTTGGGTAGGATGGCCATTTTGGCGATATTAATTCTTCCTAGCCAAGAGCATGGGATGAGTTTCCATTTGTTAGTGTCCTCTTTAAGTTCTCTTAAGAGTGTCTTATAGTTTTCAGGGTATAGGTCTTTCACTTCTTTGGTTTGGTTTATTCCTAAGTATTTTATTCTTTTTGATGCAATTGTGAATGGAATTGTTTTCCTGATTTCTCTTTCTATGTTAGTGTATAGGAAAGCCACCGATTTCTGTGTATTAATTTTGTATCCTGCAACTTTGCTGTGCTATGATATCAGTTCTAGTAGTTTTGGAGTGAAGTCTCTAGGATTTTTTATGTACAATATCCTGTCATCTGCAAATAGTGACTGTTTAACTTCTTCTTTACCAATCTGGATTCCTTGTATTTCTTTGTTTTGTCTAATTGCCGTGGCTAGGACCTCCAGTACTATGCTGAATAACAGTGGGGAGAGTGGGCATCCCTGTCTTGTTCCCGATCTCAGAGGGAAAGCTTTCAGCTTCTCGCTGTTAAGTATGATGTTAGCTGTGGTTTTTCATATATTGCCTTTATTATGTCGAACTACTTACCATCTATATCCATTTTGTTGAGTTTTTATCATGAATGGATGTTGAATTTTGTCAAATGCTTTTTCAGCATCTATTGAGTTGATCATGTGAATTTTGTGTCTTTTTGTTAATGTGGTGTATAATGTTGATGGATTTTCTAATATTGTACCATCCTTGCATCCCTGGAATAAATCCTACTTGATCATAATGCATGATCCTTTTGATGTATTTTTTTAATTCGTTTTGCTAATATTTTGTCGAGTATTTTTGCATTTATGTTCACCATTGATCTGTAATTTTCTTTCTTTGGGGGGTCTTTGCCTGGTTTTGGTATTAGAGAGTGATGCTGGCCTTATTGAATGAGTTTGGAAGTATTTACTCTTCTACTTTTTGGAAAACTTTAAGAAGGTTGGGTATTAGGTCTTTAAATGCTTGATAAAATTCAGTGATGACACCATCTGGTCCGGGGTTTTTCTTTATAGGTAGTGTTTTGATTACCAATTCAATTTTATTACTTGTAACTGGTCTGTTTCTTCCTGGGTCATTCTTGGAAGTTTGTATTTTTCTCGAAAGTTGTCCATTCTTCTAGGTTATCTATCTTGTTAGCATATAATTTTTCATAGTATTCTCTAATATTTGTTTGTATTTCTGTAGTGTCCATAGTGATTTTTCCCTTCTCATTTCTCATTCTGTTTATGTGAATACACTCTTTTTTTTATAAGTCTAAGGGTTTATCTAGTTTGTTTATTTTCTTCAAGAACCAGCTCCTGTTTTCACTGATTCTTTCTATTGGTATTCTTAATTTTATTTCTTTCTGCTCTGATCTATATTATGTCCCTCCTTCTACAGACATTGGGTCTCATTTGTGCTTTTCTAGCTTCATTAATTGTGCACACCTTAGACTGTTTGTTTGGGATTGTTTTTCTTTCTTGAGGTAAGCCTCTATTGGTATGTACTTTCCTCTTAGAACTGTCTTCCCTACATCCCACAGCTTTTCGGTTTTGAGTTTTTGTTTTCATTTG
Source organism: Manis pentadactyla (assembly GCF_030020395.1). Taxonomy (NCBI): domain Eukaryota; kingdom Metazoa; phylum Chordata; class Mammalia; order Pholidota; family Manidae; genus Manis; species Manis pentadactyla. Next base: position 16,691 of record NW_026644814.1, read on the forward strand.
TCTCTATATAGTGCTTGATTTCTGCTTTTATTTGGTCACTGATATATTGATATTAGGGAGCATGTTGTTAAGCCTCTATGTGTTCATCGGCTTTTTTGTTTTGTTTACATAATTTATTTCTAGTTTCCTATGTTTATGGTCTGAGAAGCTGCTTGGTACAATTTCACTCCCTCTGAATTTACTGATGCCCTTTTCGTGGCCTAGTATGTGATCCATTCTGCAAAATATTCCATGTGTACTTGAGAAAAATGTGCATCCTGCTGCTTTTTGGTGGAGTAATCTGTAGATGTTTGTTAGGTCCATCTATTCTAATGGGTTGTTCAATGCCTTGGTTTCCTTTCTTATTTTCTGTCTGGTTGATCAGTCCTTTGGAGTGAGTGGTGTGTTGAAGTCTCCTAAAATGAATGCATTGCATTTTATTTCCCCCTTAATTCTGTTAGTATTTGTATCACATAATTAGGTGCTCCTATGTTGGGTGCATAGATATTTATTATGGTTATATCCTCTTGTTGGACTGACCCCTTTGTCATCATGTAATGTCCTTCTTTGTATGTTACTTTCTCTGTTTTGAAGTCTGTTTTGTCTAAGTACTGCAACTCCTGCCTTTTTCTCCCTACTAATTGCATGAAAAATCTTTTCTCATCCCTTCTCTTTTTGTCTGTACATGTCTCTGGATTTGAAGTGAGTTTCTTGTAGGCAGCATACAGATAAGACTTGCTTTTTATCCATTCTGTAACTCTGTGTCTTTTGATGGATGCATTCAGTCCATTTACATTTAGGGTGATTATCAGTAGATATATATTTATTGCCATTGTAGGCTTTAGATTCATGGTTACCAAAGGATCAAGGGCATCTTCTTTACTATCTAACCGTCTAACTTAACTCGCTTATTATGCTAGGTCAAACACAATTAAAGGTTCTTTTTTTCTCCCTTCTTTTTCTTCCTCTTCTACTTTTTATATATTAGGTGTCATATTGTGTACTCTTTGTGTATCCCTTGAGAGACTTTGTGGGTAGTTAATTTAGCCTTAGGAACACTTCCATTTAAAGCAGTCCCTCCAAAATACACTGTAGATATGGTATGTGGGAGGTAAATTCCCTCAACTTTTGCTTATCTGGAAAATGTTTAATCCCTCCTTCAAATTTAAATGATAATCTTTCTGGGAAGAGTATTCTTGGTTCAGGGCCTTTCTCTTTCATTGCATTAAATATGACATGTCACTCCTTTCTGGCCTGTAAGGTTTCTGCTGAGAAGTGTGATGATAGCCTGATGGGTTTTCCTTTGTAGGTGACCTTTTTTCTCTCTCTGGCTGCTTTTAATACTCTGTCCTTGTCTTTGATCTTTGCCATTTTATTTATTATATGTCTTGGTGTTGTCCTCCTTGGGTACCTTGTGTTGGAAGTTCTGTGCACTCCCATGGCCTGAGAGTGTTTCCTTCCACAGATTGGGGAAGTTTTCAGCAATTATTTCCTCAAAGACACTTTCTATCCATTTTTCTCTCTCTTCTTCTTGTGATACCCTTATAATGCGAATATTGTTTCATTTGGATTTGTCACACAGTTCTCTCAATATTCTTTTATTCCTAGAGATCATTTTTTCCTCTGTGCCTCAGCATCTTTGTATTCCTGTTCTCTAATTTCTATTTCATTTACCTTCTCTACCTCATCTAATCTACTTTTAAGTCCCTCCATTGTATGTTTCATTTCAGATACTGTATTTTTCAAAGTTTCTGTCTCTTAAATTCCTCCCTATATTCTTGAATATTTTTCTGTAGCTCTGTGAGCATGTTTATGATTTTTATTTTGAAATCCTTATCAGAAGTATGGTGATTTGAGTTTCACTTAGTCCCCTTTCTGATGTTTGAGGGATTTTGGTTTGTGACAGATTCTTTTTCCATTTCATATTTGTAATGATTCCTATGTAATAATTAACTTTGTGCTGGCAGCACCCTCTAATGCCCAGTAGCTCTAGTCTCTGGAGCTGCCCAGTCCCTTGAGTGATGGTGCGGGTTACAAGTGCACGACGCCAGTGCCTCCCAGGAGGAAACAGTCTTTCCTGCTTCCAGGCCTCAATGCCTGCCTCCACTGCTAGGACCAGTGGGCTGAGCATTGAGAGAGACGCCTCTGCGTTATAGCCCTGAGTCTGCCGCAGGGCCACCCTCTGGCTAGTCTGGCTCAATGACGGGGTAGCAGGTTTGCAAACCAGTGCTGTCTTCTGGGAAGGAGCCGCAGGCTGCATATTTTGGGGTGGGGGTTCTTGGGACTGCATTGCCAGCCAGGGGGATGGAGTGCCTGAAGCTCCTGAAAGTTCCCAAACTGCTGGGCTGAGTGTGTCAGGATCATTTTTTTCACCCTGTTATTTCTCCTGAACAGCAAGCTGTGTGTAACCTTCTGTAGCAGCCCTCTGACTATTGAAAAGTCTTTCAAAGTGCCCGACTTTTCTTTTGTCCCAGAGCATCCAATTGTGAGTCCTTGTTCTCCACAAGTGGCTGGAATTTTTGTCCCTCTTAGTATCCTGCCCATGTTTTCTTTCCATTCCCTCTAATCTCCAGAGCAACATGTAATGTGGGCTCATGCTGCCCGAGTAGATCTCCAGAGTTGGGTATTTAGCAGTCCTGGGCTTCTACTCCCTCCGTGCTCCATTTCTCTTCCTCCTGCCAATGAACTGGAGTCAGGAGAGCTTGGATCCTGCTGGATCACGGCATTGCTGCTATATCGTTTTCCATGAGGTCGTCTCTTTTTCCAGGTATTGGCCGTCTCTTGCAGTGTTCTTTCTGGTCACTCTCTCAGGATTAGTTGTATTTGCTGTATTTTCATGTTATATGTGGTTGCAGCTCAAGGTTTCTGCTGCGCTTGTCAGGCCACCGTTCTGTTTAATCTTCTACCTTGGTTTTTGTTTATTAGTATAATTTTTGGAAAACATGAAACATGTTTCTAGATCTATAAAATATTTATATCCTTTGATCAATGTTTCCTTTCCTGGATATTTCCCTTCATTTGAATTTATCTTTAGGATAAACTTATATCACAAAGACTTACTTTAGCCTAATTTATTTAAAAATTTTAAAATCTAAAATTATTAATTAACTGAGAAAATTATGCATAAATTCAAAGTATATTTTTGGTTATTGCAGAACCATACATCTTTCATATTAATAATAACACTGCAAGTAACTTTTATCCTATAACTGTAATGTCATAAAATTACATATATATGGTAATGAAGATTTTAATGTAATATAAAAAATTTTAAGTTGATGTGGTAGGTTGATGGACTCATGAGTGATTTCTTTTTCTGGCTTTCTATACTTTAATGTTTGTACAATTTGAAAGGTGACAACATAAAACAGTGCAAAAACAAATTCAAATAATAGCTATTAAATTTTACAAAAGAGTTTGGTTATTGACATTCCAACAATTAGAAAGCAAACAAGACCCTTTAGTGCCACAAAAGATGAATTCACTGAATTATCTGAAGCTGAAAGTAAAGGTGATGAAAAGCCCAAACTCCGGAGACCCTGTGATTGTTCCAATGGCTATGGAAGAACTGAATGCTTTAGAGTAGAGAAAAATCTGCTAGTTTATGGGTAAAACACTATTTTTAATATTTTTTACCAGTAGTCTGATATATAAGAGAGCATATACTATATACTATATTAGTTATCTTTTAGAATCAATCAAATCTATTTTTAAAGGACCTAAATTTATATGTTTAACATATGTTTACTAGAACAATGGGATGCCCCTGTTTTAAATTTAAATGCATCACTAATGTCACATTCCTTGTTCTCATATTAGCATATCCAGTAATGTAAAATGGATAATGCTGTTGATCACTATTGAATAAAATAAACTAGAAGTTACTATACCATGGCTCTGTATTTTACTCATGGGGGAAAATATTAGATGTAAACCCAATTGATGACAAAATGTTTTTTTGGACTTTTCAAAACTTTTATCTGTTAACAGTATTCTCTAGAAGTTAACATTAGTGTAAATAAATACACTTCTTCAACCAGATGGGGCCGATGGAGAGAGATTCTGTCTCATGGCCGTTTTAAAAGGCAGCTAAATGAGGATGATGTAGAAATAATTTGCCGAGCACTCTTAGCATTAATCCCTTATCCACTATCGAGGAGATGAGAAAATGAAAGGCTTCATATGGGATCTCATTACTCCAACTGAGGATGGGCAGACACAAGAGCTACAAAATCATCTAGGTAAGAACATTCTTGTTTTCTTTTTAATTTTATTTTTAGTTATGAAAAGTACTTAACCTAGTACCCTATAAAAGGTTCAAGGATTACAGGTAATGTTAAAGATCCCTTAACCTTCACTGTCAATTCAAGTTCCAGTTTAGAAAATATCAGTGTTAATAGTTTGGTTGGGTTTTACATATTGTCATCAAACAATGTGTCCATTTCTAAGTTGGTGACAAAGAGTAGGTCTTAAAGGTCTTCCCACCTGTATTTGTGTAAATCTATCTCATTTTTAAAATGCCTGCTTAGTAGTTTATAGTATGGATATTCCATAGTTTATTTAGCATCTTCCTTAGTGATGAGCATGTTGCCAATTTTAGACAATTGAAAAATAAGTTTCATTGATGATCCTGGTACATTGTTCAACAAATAAATAGTAGGAGCGGAGGACATAAGAGAGGCCATCTATAAACCAATGGTTCTCAACAAGACACAATTTTGTGTCCCAGTCCTTCCTCCATCCATCTTGGTTGGAGAACCTCCAACCAAGGGTTCTCACAACTATGAGCACATTACTGGCATCTAGTAGGTAGAGGTGAACGATGCAGTGAGCCACCCAAAAAAGGAAGAGCTGTGCTTCTCAAAATGCCAAGACTGAAAACTCTACTATAACCTACAGGAGATTTAAGAGTCTTCAACCAGTTACGGTGCAGGCCTTATTTGGATCCTGATTGAAACAGAAACCCAAGGAAAAAATTTTTATTGTCTTTATTATTAGATAATTGTATATTGGTATGCCACATACTAAGGAGGTGTTACTGCATTTCTTGGGGCTGATAGTGAAAGTGTAGTTTGGTGGGTTTTTTGGTATGTTTTGTTTTAAGAAGGCCTTATTTACTTATTGCTAAAAGATATTTGGATATCTATCAATGAAATGATTGATATCTTAGATTTACTTCAAAATAATATGGGAAGTTGGGGAGTGAACAGGATATAGATGAAGCAGAGGTGGCCATGAGCCTATAATTATTGAAGTTGAATGATGGGACCTGATGATTCTGTCGTGTTATTCCACCTATGTTTGAGTATGCTTAACTCCATAATTAAAAAATAGATAGGCATAAACCCTCAAAAGTGGAGAGAATGGGAAAGGAAGTAACAAAATTCTGGAACTTTGAAGCAGATAATCTATCAGTGGTAACTGACTTAATGAACCAAGGAGAGTTAAATCCTAGGTCAGCAGTAAGAAAAGGCAACAACCACCTGATTTGCTTCACAGATTTGCCCAGAAGCGTCAGGAGTTTGTGACATAAGGAAGCCTGAAAGTGGGACTTAAAGGAAAGGGGCTTTGACGGAAAGTTCTTTAGAACAGGTCAGATCACTAAATACCCTTTTCAGTTCCACGTAGCCAGAGTGAAGAATCATGGAAAGTGTATTATCTGGAGAGGGTAAAATAGAAGATCTCTGGGTTGCATTGGTATTTGAGGTATGGCGCTACTAAATGGGGATTAAATGAATATATATATATATATATACTTGGTAATGCCATCCTTAAGAAGACTAAGGAATTTCTTTGGTGAATCTAACCAGGCCAAATCTTAAAGATAATGATGTAATAAGAAAAAGCCAGCTTACCCTTCAAGGAGTTCAGTCAGTAAGCTTCAACCATTCAGACTACCTGTCAACTTTTCTTTTGTTTTTTTGGCTTTTGGCTTTTGGCTTTTGGTTTGCCATTCCTAAATGAGCAAACGACCAAAGATAACAGACTTCTGAGGGACTTCTCCAACATGAGAGATAGATACTAAAAACAAAACATAAAATTAACTTGAAAGAAACAAGGACTAAAAGGCGAAGACAGCTTTTTTAAAACTATTAATACCTTCAGAGATAATTCAAATACACTTGTTATTTTGAAAAAACAAGTGCTATAGAAACATTTAAAGCACAAAGAGTTGTAAAGTATAAACATGTAACAAATGAAAGTAAGATTAAGTGATGAATCTGAGAAATTTTACTAGTGAGAAGCTTAAAAATGTAGAACATATATGTTATTAGGAAAATTTTTAAATATGCACTGTTTTAGTTTCCAAACTGACAATGGTGAAGAGGACTTAGTTACAAAATAGTATTGACATAACAACAAATGCAACTTAATGTGAAAGGCATTATTTGGGATAAAAAAGGAATACGACATAATAAAAAACAAGACCAGTCTATAAAAGAAGGCATAAAAAGTATGAATGTGTATGCACCACACAAAATACTCCCAAAGTATAAAGGTAAAAATTGCCAAAATTTAAAGGAGGAATGAACAAATCCACATCAAGCTTCTCCTTACTATTGTAATAGAACTCTCACTGGTAGAATAAATCAAGGAAAAGATAGGTAACTATTGAAAGGAGGAAACAAAACTGCTTTATTGATAATTGTGAAAAATTATAAGTGAAACAACTTAAACGTGATTTAACATTAATGTGGTAAAACCATACAACAAATTTTAACACAGAAATTAAGATGAATGAATTAGAACCTCATGAATCAGCCATTATAAATCTTTAAAAAGTGAGAGTAACCAGTTACAGAATTACTTGTATTATATAATGTCTAAAAAATTCAGTACTAAACATTTCTCCAATATAGAAGTATATATGTGTATCAAATACAAAAACAAATTCAAGGAAGTGATTATGCTTGGAAGGAAGGAGAAAATTAGACTCCAGCTATGTATATTTCCTTTAATAAAAAACTAACTAAATAGGGACTGTGTTAAGATTAAGAGTGGAATACTTTTTTCTATTTTTGAAATATTTTACAACAAAACTATTAAATAAAACAAATTTAGCTCTCTTAAGCAGGAGCTCACAATGGCTAAACCTGATGCATTTTATTAGTAAAATCCATTTTGAAAATCAAGAGGCCAAAACTTACTATTTGTAACTAGGGAAGCCAAAAGCAAAGCTGAAGAACAGGTTTGAGCTTTTGGTTTTTACATTTGGAAAAAATGTGTTTTAGAACAGAAAGGAGATCAGAATGATTAATTTGAGACAGAATTGTTGAGTATTTGGAGGAAATTGTGTTAATGTGTATGTAAAAATCACATTAACTGACTTTGGCTAAAGATGGTGGTGTGAGTAGGGTAGCAGAAATCTCCCAAAACTGTATATATTTTTAAAATACAACAAGCACAACTATTCCTAAACAACAGACCAGAGGGTACAGTACAACACCCATGCTACATCTACGTGTGCGAGAACTCAGCATCTCATGAAGGGGGTAAGATACAAAGCCGCGGCCCAGCAGAAACCGAGCACTCCCCCCACCCTAGCTCTCCGGCAGGAGGAAACGAGTCAGAGTGGGGAGGGAGTGGAAGCACAGGACTGCTTAATAACCAGCCCTAGTAATCTGCACCAGGAGTGCAGACACACATTGCATGGTGTGCTGGATATTAGAGAAACAGAAGGGTAGAATCTGAGACAGAGACTGCGAGCCGGTCCCCACAGCCAGCTCTCCTTGCACAAAAGAAAAGCGAGCGCTTTTTAAAAGTCTTAAAGGAGGGAGGGCTCAAGAGCTGAACGAAATTGTGCCACCACACTCAGCCCAGCAAGCTGGGAATCTTGAGAAACTTCAGGCCCCCTAACCCCTGGCGGGTAACGAAGCTCCGAAGCACCTCACAGCGATAAGCAGCCTGCCATTTGTTCCCCCTGGCTGGCGCTACAAGTAACCCAGCTGACCTGCCACAGCTGCAGAGCAGCGGGAAGTGGCCCCACCCACAGCAACCACACAGAGTCTCCTCCTAGTGTGCAGCTAACCGGGACAGGCAGTGGAAGCTGGTGCAAGGTCCAGAAGGCACAAAGGCTCACTGTTCTTGCAGGAGAACACACCCTTCTCAACATAAACCTTAACAGGCCGGAAGAGAATGGCATGATCTATTTAATGCAGTGAAACAGAAGGGCTTTGAACCAAGAATACTGTATCCAGCACGATTATCATTTAAATTTGATGGAGGGATTAAACAATTCCCAGACAAGCAAAAAGTGAGGGAATTTGCCTCTCACAAACCACCTCTACAGGGTATTTTAAAGGGTCTGCTCTAGACGGAAGCACTGCTAAGACTAAATAGATGTTACCAGAGAAAATGAAATCACAGCAAAGAAAGCTGACCAACCAAATACTAACTAAAGGCAAAAAATAAAATCAACTATTCACAAAAACAAAGGAAACACAAAAGAGTACAGAATAAAACATCTAACATAAAAAATGGAGGAATAAGAATAAGAAACGAGAGAAATAAAGAATCACCAGACTGTGTTTATAATAGTATAATAAGAGAGATGTTAGAAGGTTAGATAGGAAAGAGGCTACCTTTGAAGATTTCCGAACTATGAATCCAAACGTGCAATGGCAACAAGTACATATCTATCGATAATCATCCTAAATGTAAATGCAGTGAATGCACCAATCAAAAGACAGAGTAATTGAATGAATAAAAAGCAAGATCCATCTATATGCTGCTTAAAAGAGACTCACCTCAAACCCAAAGATATACATAAGACTAAAAGTGAAGGGATGGAAAAAGATATTTCATGTAAAGAATAGGGAGAAAAAAGGTGTGTCAGTACTAGTATCAGACAAAATAGACTTCAAAACAAAGAAATGAGATAAAGAAGGACATTGCATAATGCTAAAGGGGTCAGTCCAACAAGAGGATATAACCATTGTAAATATGTATGCACCCAACACAGGAGCACCGACATATGTGAAACAGATACTAACAGAATTAAAGGGAGAAAGAGAATGCAGTGCATTTATTTTATGAGACTTCAACACACCACTCACTCCAAAGGACAGGTAAACCAGACAGAAAATAAGTAAGGACACAGAGGCACTGAACAACACACTAGAACAGATGGACCTAACAGACATCTACAGAGCTCCACACCCAAAAGCAGCAGGATACACATTCTTCTCAAGTGCACATGGAACATTTTCCAGAATCGACCACAGACTAGGCCACAAAAAGAACCTCAGTAAATTCAAAAAGATTGAAATTCTACAAACCAACTTCTCAGATCACAAAGGTACAAAACTAGAAATAAATTGTATAAAGAAAGCTAAAAGGCTTACAAACACATGGAGGCTTAACAACATGCTCCTAAATAATCAATGGATAAACGACCAAATTAAAACAGAGATCAAGCAATATATGGGGACAAATGACAACAACAGCAAAAAGCCCCAATTTTTGTGGGACGCAGCAAAGCCGGTTCTAAGAGGAAAGTATATGGCAATCCAGGCCTATTTGAAGAAGGAAGTAGGATCCCAAATGAATAGTCTAAAGTCACAATTACTGAAACTGGAAAAGAAAGGACAAATGTGGCCCAAAGTCAGGAGAAGGAGGGACATAATAAAGATCAGAGAAGAAGTAAATAAAATTGAGAAGAGTAAAACAATAGAAAAAATAAGGTTACCTAGAGCTGGTTCTTTGAGAAAGTATACAAAATAAGATAAGCCCCTAGCCCCACTTAATAAGAAAAAAAGAGAATCTACACACATAAACAGACTAGAAATGAGAAAGGAAAAATCACGATAGAACGCACAGAAATACAAAGAATTATTAGAGAGTACTATGAAAATTTATATGCTAACAAGCTGGAAAACCTAGGAGAAATGGAAAACTTCCTAGAAAAATACAACCTTCCAAGACTGACCAAGGAAGAAACAGAAAATCTAAACAGACCTATTACCAGCAATGAAATTGAATCAGTAATCAAAAAACTACTGAAAAACAAAACTACCAGGCCATGTGGATTCACCGCTGAATTTTACCATACATAATAAGAAGACATAATACCCATTCTCCGTAAAGTTTTCCAAAAAATAGAAGAGGAAGGAATACTTGCAAACTCATTCTATGAAGCCAGCATCACTCTAATACCAAAACCAGGCAAAGACCCAACCAAGAAAGAAAATTACAGACCAATATCCCTGATGAACATAGATGCAAAAATACTCAACAAAATATTAGCAGACAGAATTCAAAAATACATCAAGAGGATCTTACACTTTGATCAAGTGGGATTCAACACAGAGATGCAAGGACGGTACAAAATCCATCACATCATCCACCACATCCGCAAAAAGAAGAACAAAAACCACACAATCATCTCCATAGATGCTGAGAAAGCATTTGACAAAATTCAATGTCCATTCATGATAAAAACTCTTAACCAAATGTGTATAGAGAGCAAGTACCTCAACATAATAAAGGCCGTATATGACAAACCCATAGCCAACATCATACTTAACCGCGAGAAGCTGAAAGCTTTTCCTCCATTATCAGGAACAAGACAGTGATGCCCTCTCTCCCCACGGTTACTCAACATAGTATTGGAGGTCCTACTGGCAATCAGACAAAACAAAGAAATACAAGGAATCCAGATTGGTAAAGAAGTCAGACTATCCCTATTTGCAGATGACATGATATTGTACATTAAAAAAACCCTAAAGACTCCACTCAGAAAATACTAGAAGTAATATCAGAACTCAGCAAAGCTGAAGGATACAAAATTAATACACAGAAATCTGTTGCTTTCCTATACACCATCGACGAACTAGCAGAAAGGGAAATCAGGAAAACAATTCCATTCACAATTGCATCAAAAAGCATAAAATACCTAGGAATAAACCTAACCAAGGAAGTGAAAGACCTATACCCTGAAAACTACAAGCACTCCTAAGAGAAATTAAAGAGGACACTAACAAATGGAAATTCATCCCATGCTCTTGGCTAGGAAGAATTAATATTGTCAAAATGGCCATCCTCCCTAAAGCAATCTACAGGTGCAATGCAATCCCTATCAAAATACCAACAGCATTCTTCAATGAACTGGAACAAATAGTTCTAAAATTCATATGGAACCACAAAAGACCCCGAATAGCCAAAGCAAATACCATGATCAAGTGGGATTCATCACAGGGAATAATAAAGCATGTGGCAACTCAATTCCCAACTTCAAGCTCTACCTCAAAGCCTCAGTAATCAAGACAATTTGTTACTGGCACAAGAACAAACCCACCGACCAGTGGAACAGAGAGTCCAGATATTAACCCAAACATATACAGTCAATTAGTATATGAGAAAGGAGCCATGTATATACAGTGGGGAAATGACAGCCTCTTCAATAGCTGGTATTGGCAAAACTGGACAGCTACATGTAAGAGAATGAAACTGGATTATTGTCTAACCCCATACACAAAAGTAAATTTCAAAAGAATCAGAGACCTGAATGTAAGCCATGAAAACTTAAAACTCTTAGCAAAAAACAGTCAAAAATCTCTTGGACATAAACACGAGCAACTTCTTCATGAATATATCCCCCCAGGCAAGGGAAAGAAAAGCAAAGATGAACAAGTGGGACTGCATCAAGCTGAAAAGATTCTATACAGCAAAGGACATCAGTAGAACAAAAAGACATCCTATAATATGGGAGAATATACTCATAAATGACAGTTCTTTTAATGGCAGCTCTGGCTCCCGGCTCCTGCATTAACCAGGGCAGTGGCGGGACGGCACCAAAGCATGCGAGGATGGGAATGTGGGCTCAGCCTGGGACCGATTGTGACAACCCCAGGAGGTGGGCAGGGGCCAGCCGCCCAGAATCCTTCTGCCCCGACCAGGGCATGTCCCCACCGCCAGGTGGCCCCAGGACTGGACTGGGGCAAGACACAAGGACACACATCGTGTGGGTGCGCCTGGCAGAAGCTTTCCGGGCACTGAGACAACACAACACACTGACGCTGGGAAAAGATCGCACTTTTTATTAACGGTATGTGACTAATAAATACATAACTGCAGCCAATAAATTATTACGAAAACTAGAAATTTATTAGAAAACTACAGTTAATGTGGGGTGGGAGGTGGTGATGGGGTTGGGAAGTGGGACCACTGTATTTCAGCTGTTAACGTCGTGCCCTCTTTCCAGCAGTGGCTCTGCCAGCACGCTTCTGTGGGGTCTCCCTCTTGGCAGTAGGTTGTAGCCGCTGAATTTTGGCTGGGGGGCAACCTAGTTCTTCATCTGAGAATGAGTTTGTTGCGGGTCTCTTGGGTGCCCGCCTGGGGAGGGGCTTCTCTTCCACTGGGGTGGGCATAGGTGCCATCACATAGGCTTGGTAGCCACCAATGAGGGGGATGGTTTGTCCGTTCCAATAGAACTGGGCGTTAATATGCCCTTCGTCAATAATGTGGTGGTAAGAGGTTGTAGCCGAAGGGGAAGCCGCTGCTGCTGCTGCAGAGAAAACCAGAGCTGATCAGTTACTCTTCCTGTACACAGTGTCCTGCCAGAACCTTCCCTCTGTCATGTCTCTCTGAGTTTCTGGCTGAAGCCATTCGATCTGCTTGGCATCTACAACCCAGACTTGGCCCATCACCTCTATGAATCTCCTAGAGAAGCAATGTTGGCTGCAAAGCAATTCCATGGAGGCTGTGGCAGCAGGAGACCAGGAAATCTGTTCCCCACTCCCAGAAAAAAACTCAACCTGAAAATGATTACAATCAGGATCCCCTCCATCTCTCCCTTCCACAACAGAGGAAGCATTTGTTAAAGTCTCTCACTTCTGAGGCGGTTTTAGTGGAAATACCTTTCCAGTTTTGGAAAAAATAATCTTACACGAATCAGTTAAGAACCCCTCTCCCTTTGAGCCCCATCTGTGTTGCCTTCTTCAACCACGCTGAACTCTAGCCCTCTGATACTTTCATGTAGATTTGAAAAAGGCCAAATCCCAAAGCAGAGTGACCAGGAGGCTCAGGCCAGAATGTGGGTATGTAGTCTAGGCTCACATCAGCGCAACATCTGAGACGTCTTTCCCTGAGCCGTTAGGTCTCAGTTTCCCTTTATCACTCCCATTGACTCTTCTGCTCTTCCCATCGGTATGACACCCTTTTACCTGCTACTCAGAGGCTCAGTCTGGTATGTGTCTGAGGGGACCCATGTGGACAGCATGGTGAAGGGGCCCAGGTTGGACGGTGAGGTTATGAGTGTCCCTCAACACCTCTTTCTCAAACTGCTCCGTTTACACAGAAATGCTCTTGACTTTTGCTAGGAGGCTAACCATCACACTGGCTATTCTGCTGGTCCTAGAACAGGCCAGCCTCATTCCTACCTCAGTATCATTCACTTGCCATTTCCCCAAGGGTCTGGAATGAAGCACTTGTAGCCCAAAGGTGGAGGGAAGGCTACATTTATAAAGATTAGTAACTTTCTGAATGCTTGCCCAGGGATGACATTTCACTTGCCCTCAGCAGTGAGCAGAAACACTGGTATTAGTTAACAGCTGGGGAAGTTCTGACGTATTGGGGGCAAGCCCGAAAGGAGAAGCCAGGTGGTAGCCAGGTGAGGCTGTGTGCCCACCAGTGACTCTTGTACAGATGCCCCGCCTCAGCCTACCTGCTGCGCAGCCCTGCCAGGGCACAGAGAATAAGTTACACTGGATGTAAATCTGGTGAGACATTCTCAGGCAGCCAGACTGCTATCTGGTCTCAAACTGGTAGGAGTGCTTCTCCAAGAACACTGGGTTTGCGTAGTCACGCTGCCGAGGCAACAGTGAGGTCATCGATACCCAGTGAGGTCACATATGGAACCTTGCGACTTGAGGGACAGGCTTCAGGCTCTCTTGTGAAAGAGAGCAGGGTGGAGGCAGAGGGGCACCCTACCTGGCCCTTCCATCTAGCTCTCCGTATCCATGCCTTAGTCAAGTAGCCATTTCCTGTAGAATGTACCTGTGGGCTGGCACGGGAGGCCAAGAGGCCCACATTCTGAGATTGGCTTGAAGGGCAAGATTAACCTAAGAGACAGCCAGGGTGTTTGGCACTGAGCCTAAGGATCCCACAGTTGGAAAGGCAGAGATTTGGGTGGACTAGGGAATCAGTGAAGGCTCCTTGGCAGTGCGCCTGAAGGGCAGTGTGCCTTGGGACCTATGGAGAGGAGAGGGAAGGCACTCCAGTTGGGAAAAATAAAAGCAAAGACAAGTTCTTCTTAACCTTGACCTGCCCCAGATGGTAATTCATAGAACCTTTGTGATTTTACAAGTAAGACTTCAAAAAATCAAGAGGTTAAGGGGCCTGTAGATGACCCAGGCAGTGGATAGGTGTTCTGCTCAAGGGTAGGCTTTCCCCTTGGGGCTCTGGATGTATAGCTGGTAGAAATGTGAGAAGAAGCTCATTACATTTCAAAGTCACTCTGGGAGGGACATTACAAGTGCTCTAAGGCAAAGTGAGGGGCCTGAGTGAGTTCACAGAGTGGGAATGAGAGCCCATTTAGATATGAATTTTAAAAACTCATGACACAAAGGTGCTATGGAATCAAATGCCTCTGAAATCTCAGGGGCTTAAAACGACAACAGTGTATTTCTCACTCACGTTACGTAACCATCGCAGGTCAGCTGGAGAAGTGGGTGGGGTGAGGGTTGGGGTCTCTCTGCTCTGCAGCCTTTACACCCAGGGATGTAGGCTAAGGGACGTCCCCTCTCCATGCTTCCATGATTGCTGCGGCAGAAAATAGGTTGGGGAAAGGTGCATGTTGGCTTCTAAAACTCCATGCTACTTCCCAAGTCCATTTCATTGTTAAGGCAAGTCATCTGGTTGTGCTAAACTTCAGAGGAGGTGGGACAATGCCACTCCACCTGGGCCTGGAAGAAGAGAATCTTTGTTTTGCATGGGAACCCCAGCTGCTTCCCATGCAGATAGTCTTTGGACCATATTTTGAGGATCACTGGTCTAGAGAAAGCGCCAGATTAAGTATCCCTTAGGAAATTTGCCATAAATGTTTCCCTGAATTAGGCCTTAGATATGTGCTGAGTGGTGGTGCATTTGAGGTAAACCTTAACAAATACCTGCATTGTAGCTATTCCAGGGAAACAGCAAGTACTAAACCATGATAAATTTCACAGTCACATATTCTTGAGGGTAAAGCTGGGGAACCTCATAATGACACTTCTAATTTGAAGATGGCTCCCCTTCCAAAGGAAAGTGGACCTACTTATTGCCTATAGAGTGCCTATAGGTTGGACCAAGATTTTTCTCAATAAATAGTGTTGACTCTGTTCTAACACTTACTTAAGGTCCGAGAGTTCTGTGCCAGAGAGCAGAAGTAAGAGACAAAATTGCCTTGAATCTTTGGGAAAAAATAACATGCTTGAAAAATTTAGGCTTGATCCAGGGCTTATGTATTTTTATTAAGGCTCCACAGGGATTCTGAAGCATCCTCCTGATTAAAAAGCACAGGCGCTGAGTTGGAAAAAAATTGAAGCAGTTATAAGCAAGTCTATCTCTAAAAGGTCTCAATGAAGTCTCCCTAAAATGCTTAATTATTATTTTGCTGATGTCTGGATTTTAAAAGTTAAAATGATTAATATATACTGTTAAAGATAATTTAGGTTGTTCTGAAGAGGCTTAACATGGAAATAGTCGTCCTTGCTTTCTAGAGGCACTTGCGTGTAACTCATTCATTTCTTGTGGTATTTACTGCTACATCTGTGAAGTGTGCATCCTGCTATTTCTTTATTTGCCCACTTAGGGGTAACTTAGAGCAGTGTTAGTCAATAGAAATATAATGAAGCCTGCATATGTACTTTAATTTTTAGCCACATTTAAAAAAAGTAAAAAGAAACAGGTCAAATTAATTTTAATGGTATATTTTGATAAAATATATATTAATATTTTGTTTAACCCAGTATTTCCAAATAATGTCATTTCAACATGTAATTAATTCACAAATTATTAATAAGATAGTTTACATTCTTTGTACTAAGTCTTTGAAATTTGCTGTGTACTTTATAACTAGAGCATCCCTCAATCCTCACCAGCCACATTTTAAGTGCTTCCCAGCTGCATATGGCTAGTGGGCACTGTATTGAAAACACAGTGTCTTATTATTATGGCAGATGAATATTTATTTAGCTTTTATGCAGGTTAAGAACATGAAACCTATTGTTTTGAGTGATTTCCACGATGCAGTGCTAAAATGTAGGACAAAGAAAAATAGGCAGAGGGGCGGAAGATGGCGGCGTGAGTAGAGCAGCGGAAATCTCCTCCCAAAACCACATATATCTATGAAAATATAACGAAGACAACCCTTCCTAGAATAAAGACCAGAGGACACAGGACAATATCCAGACCACATCCGCACCTGAGAGAACCCAGAGCCTCGCTAAGGGGGTAAGATACAAGACCCGGCCCCGCGGGAGCTGAGCGCCCCTCCCCCCAGCTCCCGGCGGGAGAAGAATAGGCAGAGCGGGAGGGAGACAGAGCCCAGGACTGCCGAACACCCAGCCCCCGCCATCCGGGCCAGAGTGCAGGGCGCTCGATACTAGGAAAACAGGGCAGCAAGAACAGTAAGCGGAAACTGGAGGCCAGGTGTCGGAGGACATAAGAAAAGCGCGCGACCATTTTTTTTTTTTTTTTTTTTGCTGTTTTGTTTTGGCGAGCGCTTTTTGGAAGTCTTAAAGGGATAGGGACCCCAATACTAGGGAAACAGGGCAGCAAGACTGGTGAGCAGAGGCCTGAGGCTGGCACTGGAGAATAAAGAAAAACCAGCGACCACCTTTTTTTTTTTAATTAAAAAAAATTTTTTTTTTTTTTTTAATTTAAAAATTTTTTTCTTATTTTTTTTTGGTGGTCGTTGTTTTGTTTTGGCGGGTGCTTTTTGGAAGTCTTAAAGGGGCAGGGCGGGTCACTTAATTCAGAGGTAGGGAATCCGGGGATCTCTGGGCACCCTAACCCCTGGGCTGCAGGGAGCAGGGAGGCCCCTTACGGAGATAAACAGCCTCCCAGCCGCTCCTGCTCCAACGCGACTCCACCATTTTGGAGTAGCTGCCCGAGCCAGGCCACGCCCACAGCAACAACGGAGATTAACTCCATAGCAGCCGGGCAGGAAGCAGAAACCCTGTCTCCCGCAGCTGCCCAGCACGAGCCACTAGAGGTCGCTGTTCTCCCAGGAGAGGAGGGCCACAAACCAACAAGAAAGGAAGTCCTTCCAGCCGTCACTCGTCCCAGCTCTGCAAACTATTCCTATCACCATGAAAAGGCAAAGCTACAGGCAGACAAAGATCACAGAGACAACAGCAGAGAAGGAGACAGACCTAACCAGTCTTCCTTAAAAAGAATTCAAAATAAGAATCATAAACATGCTGACAGAGACGCAGAGAAATACACAGGAGAAATGGGATGAAGTCCGGAGGGAGATCACAGATGCCAGAAAGGAGATCACAGAAATGAAACAAACTCTGGAAGGGTTTATAAGCAGAATGGATAGAACGCAAGAGGCCATTGATGGAATTGAAATCAGAGAACAGGAACGCATAGAAGCTGACATAGAGAGAGACAAAAGGATCTCCAGGAATGAAACAATATTAAGAGAACTGTGTGACCAATCCAAAAGGAACAATATCCGTATTATAGGGGTCCCAGAAGAAGAAGAGAGAGGAAAAGAGATGGAGAGTATCTTAGAAGAAATAATTGCTGAAAACTTCCCCAAACTGGGGGAGGAAATAATCGAACAGACCACAGAAATACACAGAACCCCTAACAGAAAGGATCCAAGAAGGGCAACACCAAGACACATAATAATTAAAATGGCAAAGATCAAGGACAAGGAAAGAGTTTTAAAGGCAGCTAGAGAGAAAAAGGTCACCTATAAAGGGAAACCCATCAGGCTAACATCAGATTTCTCAACAGAAACCCTACAGGCCAGAAGAGAATGGCATGATATATTTAATACAATGAAACAGAAGGGCCTTGAACCAAGGATACTGTATCCAGCACGACTGTCATTCAAATATGACGGTGGGATTAAACAATTCCCAGTCAAACAAAAACTGAGTGAATTTGCTTTCCACAAACCACCTCTACAGAACATCTTACAGGGACTGCTCTAGATGGGAGCACTCCTAGAAAGAGCACAGCACAAAACACCCAACATATGAAGAATCGAGGAGGAGGAACAAGAAAGGAGAGAAGAAAAGAATCTCCAGACAGTGTATATAACAGCTCAATAAGCGAGCTAAGTTAGACAGTAGGATACTAAAGAGGCTAACCTTGAACCTTTGGTAACCACAAATTTAAAGCCTGCAATGGCAATAAGTACATATCTTTCATTAGTCACCCTAAATGACAATGGGGTGAATGCACCAATCAAAAGACACAGAGTAACAGAATGGATAAAAAAGCAAGACCCATCTATATGCTGCTTACAAGAAACTCACCTCAAACCCAAAGACATGTACAGACTAAAAGTCAAGGGATGGAAAAACATATTTCAAGCAAACAACAGTGAGAAGAAAGCAGGGGTTGCAGTACTAATATCAGACAAAATAGAATTCAAAACAAAGAAAGTAACAAGAGATAAAGAAGGACACTACATAATGATAAAGGGCTCAGTCAAACAAGAGGATATAACCATTCTAAATATATATGCACCCAACACAGAAGCACCAGCATATGTGAAACAAATACTAACAGAACTAAAGGGGGATATAGACTGCAATGCATTCATTCTAGGAGACTTGAACACACCACTCACCCCAAAGGATAGATCCACTGGGCAGAAAATAAGTAAGGACACGGAAGCACTGAACAACACAGTAGAGCAGATGGACCTAATAGACATCTATAGAACTCTACATCCAAAAGCAACAGGATATACATTCTTCTCAAGTGCACATGGAACATTCTCCAGAATAGACCACATACTAGGCCACAAAAAGAGCCTCAGAAAATTCCAAAAGATTGAAATCCTACCAACCAACTTTTCAGACCACAAAGGCATAAAACTAGAAATAAACTGTACAAAGAAAGCAAAGAGGCTCATAAACACATGGAGGCTTAACAACACGCTCCTAAATAATCAATGGATCAATGACCAAATCAAAATGGAGATCCAGCAATATATGGAAACAAATGACAACAACAACACTAAGCCCCAACTTCTGTGGGACACAGCAAAAGCAGTCTTAAGAGGAAAGTATATAGCTATCCAAGCACATTTAAAAATGGAAGAGCAATCCCAAATGAATGGTCTAATGTCACAATTATCAAAATTGGAAAAAGAAGAACAGATGAGGCCTAAGGTCAGCAGAAGGAGGGACATAATAAAGATCAGAGAAGAAATAAATAAAATTGAGAAGAATAAAACAATAGCAAAAATCAATGAAACCAAGAGCTGGTTCTTCGAGAAAATAAACAAAATAGATAAGCCTCTAGCCAGACTTATTAAGAAGAAAAGAGAGTCAACACAAATCAACAGTATCAGAAACGAGAAAGGAAAAATCACGACGGACCCCACAGAAATACAAAGACTTATTAGAGAATACTATGAAAACCTATATGCTAACAAGCTGGGAAACCTAGGAGAAATGGACAACTTCCTAGAAAAATATAACCTTCCAAGATTGACCCAGGAAGAAACCGAAAATCTAAACAGACCAATTACCAGCAACGAAATTGAAGTGGTAATCAAAAAATTACCAAAGAACAAAATCCCCGGGCCAGATTTATTTACCTCGGAAATTTATCAGACATACAGGGAAGACATAAAACCCATTCTCCTTAAAGTTTTCCAAAAAATAGAGGAGGAGGGGATACTCCCAAACTCATTCTATGAAGCTAACATCACCCTAATACCAAAACCGGGCAAAGACCCGACCAAAAAAGAAAACTACAGACCAATATCCCTGATGAACGTAGATGCAAAAATACTCAACAAAATATTAGCAAACCGAATTCAAAAATACATCAAAAGGATCATACACCATGACCAAGTGGGATTCATCCCAGGGATGCAAGGATGGTACAACATTCGAAAGTCCATCAACATCATCCAGCACATCACCAAAAGAAAGACAAAAACCACATGATCATCTCCATAGATGCTGAAAAAGCATTTGACAAAGTTCAACATCCATTCATTATAAAAACTCTCAGCAAAATGGGAATAGAGGGCAAGTACCTCAACATAATAAAGGCCATCTATGATAAACCCACAGGCAACATTATATTGAACAGCGAGAAGCTGAAAGCATTTCCTCTGAGATTGGGAACTAGACAGGGATGCCCACTCTCTCCCCTGTTATTTAACATAGTACTGGAGGTCCTAGCCACGGCAATCAGACAAAACAAAGAAATACAAGGAATCCAGATTGGTAAAGAAGAAGTTAAACTGTCACTATTTGCAGATGACATGATACTACACATAAAAAACCCTAAAGACTCCACCCCAAAACTACTAGAACTGATATCAGAATACAGCAAAGTTGCAGGATACAAAATCAACACACAGAAATCTGTGGCTTTCCTATATACTAACAATGAACCAACAGAAAGAGAAATCAGGAAAACAACTCCATTCACAATTGCATCAAAAAAAATAAAATACCTAGGAATAAACCTAACCAACGAAGTGAAAGACTTATACTCTGAAAACTACAAGTCACTCTTAAGAGAAATTAAAGGGGACACTAACAGATGGAAACTCATCCCATGCTCATGGCTTGGAAGAATTAATTTCGTCAAAATGGCCATCCTGCCCAAAGCAATATGCAGATTTGATGCAATCCCTGTGAAACTACCAGCAACATTCTTCAATGAACTGGAACAAATAATTCAAAAATACATATGGAAACACCAAAGACCCGTAAGAGCCAAAGCAATCCTGAGAAAGAAGAATAAAGTAGGGGGGATCTCACTCCCCAACTTCAAGCTCTACTATAAAGCCATAGTAATCAAGACAACTTGGTACTGGCACAAGAGGAGAGCCACAGACCAATGGAACAGACTAGAGAATCCAGACATTAACCCAGACATATATGGCCAATTAATATTTGATAAAGGAGCCATGGACATACAATGGCGAAATGACAGTCTCTTCAACAGGTGCTGCTGGCAAAACTGGACAGCTACATGTAGGAGAATGAAACTGGACCATTGTCTAACCCCATATACAAAAGTAAACTCAAAATGGATCAAAGACCTGAATGTAAGCCATGAAACCATTAAACTCTTGGAAGAAAACATAGGCAGAAACCTCTTAGACATAAACATGAGTGACCTCTTCTTGAACATATCTCCCCGGGCAAGGAAAACAACAGCAAAAATGAGTAAGTGGGACTATATTAAGCTGAAAAGCTTCTGTACAGCAAAAGACACCATCAATAGAACAAAAAGGATCCCTACAGTATGGGAGAATATATTTGAAAATGACACATCCGATAAAGGCTTGATGTCCAGAATACATAAAGAGCTCACACGCCTCAACAAACAAAAAACAAATAACCCAATTAAAAAATGGGCAGAGGAACTGAACAGACGGTTCTCCAAAAAAGAAATACAGATGGCCAACAGACACATGAAAAGATGCTCCACATCGCTAATTATCAGAGAAATGCAAATTAAAACTACAATGAGGTATCACCTCACACCAGTAAGGATGGCTGCCATCCAAAAGACAAACAACAACAAATGTTGGCGAGGCTGTGGAGCAAGGGGAACCCTCCTACACTGCTGGTGGCAATGTAAGTTAGTTCAACCATTGTGGAAACAGTATGGAGGTACATCAAAATGCTCAAAACAGACTTACCATTTGACCCAGGAATTGCACTCCTAGGAATTTACCCTAAGAATGCAGCAATCAAGTATGAGAAAGATCAGTGCACCCCTATGTTTATCGCAGCACTATTTACAATAGCCAAGAATTGGAAGCAACCTAAATATCCATCGATAGATGAATGGATAAAGAAGATGTGGTACATATACACAATGGAATACTACACAGCCATAAGAAAAGGGCAAATCCAACCATTTGCAGCAACATGGATGGAGCTGGAGGGTTTCATGCTCAGTGAAACAAGCCAAGCGGAGAAAGAGAAATACCAAATGATTTCACTTATCTGTGGAATATAAGAACAAAGGAAAAACTGAAGGAACAAAACAGCAGCAGAATCACAGAACTCAAGAATGGACTAACAGGTACCAAAGGGAAAGGGACTGGGGAGGATGGGTGGGTAGGGAGGGATAAGGGGGGGAGAAGTAGGGGGGTATTAAGATTAACATGCATGGGGGGGGTAGGAGAAAAGGGAGGGCTGTACAACACAGAGAAGGCAAGTAGTGATTCTAGAACATTTTGCTATGCTGATGGACAGTGACTGTAAAGGGGTTTATAGGGGAGACCTGGTATAGGGGAGGGCCTAGTAAACATAATATTCATCATGTAAGTGTAGATTAGTGATACCAAAAACAAAGCAAAAAAAAAAAAAAAAGGGCAGTTCCTATGTGGTAACCTACAACGAGTTCTACACAAGGGTATAAAGGGCATATAAAAGTGTAGGCAAAGGGTCTGTTTGCGTTTATACAGAAGGTCAAAGCCTAATTGGGCTACCCCGAAAATGAACTAAGATACGATATGAAAGAGAACTTCCAACATCAGCAGTCTCTGGAAGACTCATGCCAGAAGACGATCATCAAAAAACCCCAACAAAGATCCACGCACTGCTACAGCTGTAGATGCACTCATCCCACCAGCTCCTGGACTTGCCATGGGAATGAAGGAGTTGTCTAAGCTGGCCTGTGCATACAGTAAAACAACAAATTTGACTGGATCTATACTGTTGGAACTCAACCAAGAATTAGGAGAAGTGCAAATTGTAGCGCTCCAAAATCTTACAACTACAGACTATTTACTGTTAAAAGAACATAAGGGATGTGAACATTCCCCAGGAATGGGTTGTTTTAATTTGTCTGATTTCTCTCAGACTGTTCAAGTTCAGTTGGACAATATCCACCATATCATAGATAAGTTTTCTCAAATGCCTAAGGTACCTAACTGGTTTTCTTGGTTTCACTGGAGATGGCTGGTAATTACAGATATGCTTTGGTTATGTAACTATACTCCTATTATGTTAATGTGTGTGCCCAATTTAAGTAGTAGCTTAAAACCTATATATGCTGAAGTTACTCTACAAGAAGATATGTCAAAGAAATAATCAATCTTCCCATGTTTTCTTCCGCCTGCTACTTCTATAGCTTTTCTTCTTCCTTCCTAATTACAACACTTAAATAGAATTCGTGCCTCATATCAAATTTACCGAGTATCATAATTCTTCCAAGTGGTAAAGATACCTCAAGACAAATGCTGGGCATAGAAGTTACAGGGCATAAATATGCAAGGAAATAAAAAGCTAACCATTTCAAACAATAAGGCTTCTCTCTCACTTACCAACTTAACATTTCCCTGTATGGCCCCGGAAGATGACTGGTTAGCCAGAGACGGGTAAGATTCCTCAAGGGAGGAACAACCTAAGACAGGCACAGTCGCAGGGGGGTCATCAGGTGAGAAATTGTGGATCAACAGAGGTGAGGCTTAGAACCTCACCCCCCCTGTTCTGAGAGAAATCTTCTGCATAGGTGGATGTTTTATTGCCCTGGTCTAGCTTGGATTAACACATAGTCTACAGGCACACACCTGATCATCTACATTTGCTCTCTTACAACACTAAACTATGTTTTCTACCTTTATCTTGTATCTACCTACCACTTCAGCATTTTATTAAAAATAATAATAATAAAGAGAGAAATGTGGTATCCACATATAAATCAAGTATAAAAACCAAATGAGTATTCATATTTGAACTGACTGTTTAGAGTTCATAATGCATGAGCAAAACCGAAAGTTTCTGTGATGACTGCCCTTGTACTGTTCACTATGTAACTTATTCATTATGTAAGAATTTGCTCTACATGTAAGAACTTGTTTGTTATGCCTCAGAAGATTGGAGACTGACGAAAATTAGGCTTGGGGTGGATTAATGATTGTGCATTGAGCATTGACTCCCCTATACAGAATTTTATTGTCGTTAACAACCATTTGATCAATAAATATGAGAGATGCCCACACACACACACACAAAAAAAGGACAGACTTCTAATGGTAAAATAAATAAGTAACTGGGATGTAATGTATAGCATAAGGAATATAGTCAAGATATTGTAACAGCTTGGTAGGGTGATAGCTGGAACCTAGAATTATGTATATAAATGTTCTACCACTGTGTTGTACACTTGAAACTAATGTAATGTAATACTGTGCGTCAACTACCCTTCAATAAAAAATAATTATTTAGAAAAAAAAACAAAAACAAAACAAAAAAAACTAAAAAAACAAAAAAAAAAAGGGCAGTTCCTGTTTGGTAACCTCCAATGAGTTCTACAGAAGGGTATAAAGGGCATATAAAAGTGTAGGCAAAGGGTCTGTTTGCGTTTATACAGAAGGTCAAAGCCTAATTGGGCTACCCCGAAAATGAACTAAGATACGATATGAAAGGGAACTTCCAACATCAGCACTCTCTGGAAGACTCATGCCAGAAGACGATCATCAAAAAACCCCAACAAAGATCCACGCACTGCTACAGCTGTAGATGCTCTCATCCCACCAGCTCCTGGACTTGCCATGGGAATGAAGGAGATATCTAAGCTGGCCTGTGCATACAGTAAAACAACAAATTTGACTGGATCTATACTGTTGGAACTCAACCAAGAATTAGGAGAATTGCAAATTGTAGCGCTCCAAAATCTTACAACTACAGACTATTTACTGTTAAAAGAACATAAGGGATGTGAACATTCCCCAGGAATGGGTTGTTTTAATTTGTCTGATTTCTCTCAGACTGTTCAAGTTCAGTTGGACAATATCTACCATATCATAGATAAGTTTTCACAAATGCCTAAGGTGCCTAACTGGTTTTCTTGGTTTCACTGGAGATGGCTGGTAATTACAGGTATGCTTTGGTTATGTAACTATACTCCTATTATGTTAATGTGTGTGCGCAATTTAAGTAGTAGCTTAAACCCTATACATGCTGAAGTTACTCTACAAGAAGATATGTCAAAGAAATAATCAATCTTCCCATGTTTTCTTCCGCCTGCTTCTTCTATAGCTTTTCTTCTTCCTTCCTAATTACAACCCTTAAATAGAATTCGTGCCTCATATCAAATTTACCGAGTATCATAATTCTTCCAAGTGGTAAAGATACCTCAAGACAAATGCTGGGCATAGAAGTTACAGGGCATAAATATGCAAAGAAATAAAAAGCTAACCATTTCAAACAATAAGGCTTCTCTCTCACTTACCAACTTCACATTTCCCTGTATGGCCCCGGAAGATGACTGGTTAGCCAGAGACGGGTAAGATTCCTCAAGGGAGGAACAACCTAAGACAGGCACAGTCGCAGGGGGGTCATCAGGTGAGAAATTGGGGATCAACAGAGGTGAGGCTTAGAACCTCACCCCCCTGTTCTGGGAGAAATCTTCTGCATAGGTGGATGTTTTATTGCCCTGGTCTAGCTTGGATTAACACATAGTCTACAGGCACACACCTGATCATCTACATTTGCTCTCTTACAACACTAAACTATGTTTTCTACCTTTATCTTGTATCTACCTACCACTTCAGCATTTTATTAAAAATAATAATAATAAAGAGAGAAATGTGGTATCCACATATAAATCAAGTATAAAAACCAAATGAGTATTCATATTTGAACTGACTGTTTAGAGTTCATAATGCATGAGCAAAACCGAAAGTTTCTGTGATGACTGCCCTTGTACTGTTCACTATGTAACTTATTCATTATGTAAGAATTTGTTCTACATGTAAGAACTTGTTTGTTATGCCTCAGAAGATTGGAGACTGACGAAAATTAGGCTTGGGGTGGATTAATGATTGTGCATTGAGCATTGACTCCCCTATACAGAATTTTATTGTCGTTAACAACCATTTGATCAATAAATATGAGAGATGCCCACACACACACACACAAAAAAAGGACAGACTTCTAATGGTAAAATAAATAAGTAACTGGGATGTAATGTATAGCATAAGGAATATAGTCAAGATATTGTAACAGCTTGGTAGGGTGATAGCTGGAACCTAGAATTATGTATATAAATGTTCTACCACTGTGTTGTACACTTGAAACTAATGTAATGTAATACTGTGCGTCAACTACCCTTCAATAAAAAATAATTATTTAAAAAAATAAATAAATAAAATAAATAAAATTTAAAAAAAAAAACCAAATGAGTATTCATATTTGAACTGACTGTTTATAGTTCATAATGCATGAGCAAAACCGAAAGTTTCTGTGATGACTGCCCTTGTACTGTTCACTATGTAACTTATTCATTATGTAAGAATTTATTCTCCATGTAAGAACTTGTTTGTTATGCCTCAGAAGATTGGAGACTGACGAAAATTAGGCTTGGGGTGGATTAATGATTGTGCATTGAGCATTGACTCCCCTATACAGAATTTTATTGTCGTTAACAACCATTTGATCAATAAATATGAGAGATGCCCTCTCAAAAAATAAATAAATAAAATTTTAAAAAAAAGGACAGACTTCCAATGGTAAAATAAATAAGTAACCGGGATGTAATGATGTAATGTATAGCATAAGGAATATAGTAAAAATATTGTAACAACTTGGTATGGTGATAGCTGGTACCTAGAATTTTCATGTATATAAATGTTGAATCACTGTGTTGTACACTTGAAACTAATGTAATGTAATACTGTGCGTCAACTACCCTTCAATAAAAAATAATTATCTAAAAAAAAAAAAAGAAAGAAAAATAGGCAAACAGCTATGGTTGAAGTCAGGTTGCTCCTTGTGTAGATTACAGAACTGGGAGACCTAGCCTTGGAACTTGTCAAGAAGGAAGTGGGTATGTATTTGGCTCTGTTTTGGTTAGTTATTCTTTACTTTGGGGGAGTAGGGGTTAACATTTAGAAGAAAACTATGAGATGGCATTCTGCTGTTAGATTAGGTAAGACAGAAATGGCAAAGGAAACAAATCAAAAGAATCAAGGCTTAGTAGTTGGGTCAGGTTTTGAACAGATCTGGGACCTTGATTTCCTCCTTGGGATTTTAAATCAACTGTTGGTATGAGTGACATCACCCAAAACAGTCAGAAAGCTTCTTGCATTTTAGAAATCATGGGAAATTAAACTTTGCCCTGGGGATTTGTAATTTCAGCCTCCCAGAGTCTATTTTCTCTTCTAGTGAAAGTATTCCAATTTCCTCCCAAAGACTCCCCTGGTCCTCCATTCTCAGCCCTGTGCTTTGGGGAAGTATTAATGTAAGCTGAATTACAGCCACAAAATGCCTAACTTGGCCTGGCCACTTAGAGAACTGGTCCTCTGGCCATAGTGATCGGGTTGGTTTGGCTGCACTTAAGCCAAGCTAATTAGGCTCCATCAGAAACATCTTGGAGTTTTTGCTTGAGCAAATGAGAAGAGGTACTCATTTCCCTGAGCTTGATGTTAGAAGGATGTGATTCTGGGGTGACTGGGACCACTCTATGAAGCCTGGGAATGAAGCCCACACAGTGGGCAGAGATGCTAAGACATGGAGGAACTGAATCCTGATAACCATGTTTCAGCTCCAGAATTCAGCTGAATTTGAAACCAGAGATATAGTCCTGACAAGAGTAAGTCTCCTGGTTTTTCTCTTTTGGCACCACCAGTTCATGTTCAGAAGTTCTTAGTAATTTTTTCCCAATTTTGATGCATTCATTTTTCTCTATAACAACACTTTCCAGTGTGGATTTCTTGTGTTCACACTCTTATAAGATTGCTTTAAGAAAAAGCATTTCTGTGGTCAAATGAATTTGATAAATGCTGTAGGCTAGATCCCTCCACTTGGTGATTCTCAATGCACTTTAGTGCATTAAAATTCCTCAGAATTTCTAAAGTTAAGAAATTTGACTAGCTCTGCTTTTCCAAGACTCACTTGGCCATGGCATTGGCTTTTTGGCTAATGCCTGTTACTGTACAATGGAACACACTTATCCAGCTTCTGCTGTAGGAAGGAAGTAATTCTCCCATGTTTCAAGTAATCAGGTGGGGGCCACCACCCATCATGGTACCCCTGGAGGTGTTTATGTACTGCTGTGCTGTGAAGGACCATCCATGAGGAGTCGTCTGTGTAAGTAGACACTATGTATCTGACAGGGAATATATAAGTATTTTAGACACACATTTAGATTGCTAGGCAACCAAATTAGGCAAGACCTGATACTTAAACTAGGCAGATTGGCTTAGATATTTATTCATCCATAATTTATTCATGAACTCAACAAACGTTTATTGAGCCACTACTTGTTATAATCCCTAAGCTTAAGGAGGTAATAATCTAGAGATGGTCGTATGTGAATCCAACTTGCAATACTCCAAATTACTGCTCTTCTGGTCCTTTCCTAACCCTAATGACCATTTATGCCGCTCTGGCTTAGGCTGACACTGTCATGTGCCCCCGGAATCACTCAGCACTATAAGTAGATAGCATGATCACAGGATTGACATAGCATTTTAATTTTTGACTTCTTTCAAAGGTACCATCTTTTTAAAACTAACAAAAAAAAAACTAACAAAACCTTTAGAAGATAGAACCATGTTATTTCTACACCTCTTTGCATAGGCTTAAGAGAGATTTAGAGAAATCAAATGGTCAGCCCAAGGACATACAATTTCAAACATTCGAAATCACATTTGACCCAGTTCCTGGATTCTCAATTTTTCCTTTTTTTACTCCCAGTGCCATTTATCACTTGCTCAATTTGCTCTAGTGCCCAAGGTGCGATGGGTAGGATATGGACTTGTGTTGTCAATATATGGTATTCCATGTGGATTTTGAGCACTTGACATGTGGCTACTGCAGTCAAGGAGCTGAAGTGGGCATTTATTTAGTTTTAATTAAGTTAAGCTTAATTTAAAGATTAATACTCAATTTAAGTAATGGAAAGCTTTTAAGCATGTTTGAAATAACATGAGTATGTAAATCTGCTTTTTCCAACTGTAAATGTTATGATATTTAAATATAGATAATGTTTTTTTGATGAAATCTGTGTTTGAATTGAAATGTGCTTTAAGTTTAAAATACTCCTCAGATTTAGAAGATGCAGTATGAAATAATGTAAAGTTATCTCAATATTTTTATATTAATGATATGTTGAATCAGTAATCTGGATATATTGAGTTAAGTAAAAATACATAAAATATATTATTAAAATTAATTCTGCCTATTTCTCTTCCCTTTTTTTGGATGTGGCTACTTAGAAAATACAAAATTACATATGTGGCCTGCACTATATTTCTATTGGGCAACACTGTTATAACTATATTGAAGTGCACTGAATGTCTGGTGGCAAAATTCTAAACCTAAGTAAAATGGGTGGTGGGATAGCATAGAACTAGAATTTGTAACATGACTCTGGGATTCAGGTTTGGTTGTGTATTCTGGCTCTAGTACCTGCTAACTCGGCAAGTTACCTGACCTCTTGAAGCCTTTCTCCATACCTGTAGATTAAGGCAAATGTTGACATCAATTTCATTGAAATTTTTGAGGACTCAATAAGCTAATGCACTTATAACATATGGACCGGTATTAGGCAAATGTTTAAATGTTCATTACTTGGTTAGTAACAGTGATAATTATACTACTACTATTGGCATAAAATGCAAATAGCATCCCTGGGCTTAGTAAATAATGGTATTCTCTTCAGAGCTTCATTTTTTTGAGGTGTCATCCTCTGTTGCAATTCATTGCACTGGACTGCATTAATCATACCCTGTTTTGTTCTTACTGACAGTAATGAATAGTAACTGATACAAACCAGCCTGCTAGGTCACTGATGAGGTACCTGCAAATGCTCTTTTCCAAGGCAGTTCTTAATTACCTTTTGTGTGTGAAATACCATATGCTGTAATTCCTCTAGCTGGAAATCTTCTCTGGGTTATAATGCCATGTTAGTTTTTAAATAATGTCTCTGGTTGATTTCTCTTCTAAATCTCAGGGAGGAGTTTGATTCAGTTGTTGTTCCTTATAATTTTATTTTTTATTGGGCTTCCTGATTCTCTCTTTTCCATTGCACTTTTCTGCTGTTATTTAACTCAGTGGCTCCGGCTGTGCTTTGAGGGTTGGGACTAATCATGTGCTCAATAACTTGAAGGAATCAGAACCCTGAGTGACGGTGATGTTCACACACCCAGCTTAAGGCTTATACATAAAGCTTTATTATATACAGATACTGTTTTAAGGCATTGTGAACTGCTATCAAACTAACAGAGTTTTATAACTTTTAAAAGTTTTGGAGATGCTCCCTTATTTGAAGATCCGGTTTTTAGCTTCCTCAACCACCCAGGACACATCCGGAAGAAGAGGTATAAGCAAAAAAGGCTAAGAACATAGGTGTTACCAAACACAGCACTCCATCCAGGAGAGGGCAAGGCTTTCCCCAAAGACACTGATGTATCCCTGAATCTAAAACAAGGCTGGCAAATTTTTTTTTTGGAAAGAGCAGATTGTAAATATCTTAGGCTTTGCAGGCCATGCAGTCTGATCACAACTACTTAAGTTGGGTGGACATACAGCAGAAGCAGCCATGGACCACGTGCCAAGGAATGAGCATGTCTGTGTTCTGTTTTTTTACAGAATAGGCAAAGGGCTGGACTTGGCTCATGGGCTGTTGTTTGCCCACCCCTCATCTAAAATACAGTGGCAGATAAGAATTAGCAGGACAGAGGGAAGAGAGCAAGAAGGAATAGCTTTTGAACAGAAGGAAGGTTAAAACACCAGCTTCAAGGTAGACAGAACCTAATAGAAAGTACCCCCATCCAGGGCCCTTCCACGTGGGGAGAAATGGTTCTAGAGCACAGCAACCTGATTGATGATATGATTCTGGTTGTGATTACTGAGATTCACAGTGATGATCCCACAATCTCCAAGAACTAATAAAATATATTCTGTATATTCTGATTACAGGGACAGAGAATTAGGGAACATATCTGAGTGAGTTATAGTAAGTAGATTAAAATAAAAAAGAAATTTTGGGACTTCAGGTGGTAAGCATCAGTTATCTGAAAAACTCTTACGGAATCCTCCATTTTCTGAAATCTGTGGTTCTTGAAGTGCTACTGTATATTTTTCTAGTTTTATTGAGAAATAATTGACATACCTCACTGTATAAGTTTAAGGCATACAGCATGTGGTTTGATTTATGTATATTGTGAAATGATCATCACAGTAGGTTCAACTAAACATCCATTTTCTCATCTAAAGAAAAGAAAAAAGAAAAGAGAAAAAAGTTTTCTTTTATGATGAGTAGGATTTGCTCTCTTAACAGTGTACCTATTTATCATACTTTGGTCTTAACTATAGCCATCGTGTTGTACATTATATCCCTAGTACTTATTTATCTTATAGGTGGAAGTTTGTACCTTTTGACTACCTTCATCCAATTCTCCCAACACCCACCCCAACTCTGGTAACTCAAAATTTGATACTTTTTCTTGAACATTTTTTTAAAGTTTACACATGTGAGATCATACAGTATTTTGTCTTTCTGTCTGATTTATTTTATGTAGCATAACATCTTCAAGGTTCATCCATATTGTCACAAATGGTAGGATTTTCTAGTTTCTTATGGCTGAACAATTCCACTGTGTTACGTGTATATATATATGTACACTATGATGTCTTTATTCATCTATTGATGGACATGTAGGTTTTTTGCATGTATTGGCTATTGTAAGTAATGTTGCTATGAACATGGGGGTGCAGATATCTTTTTGAGGTAGTATTTTTGTTTTCTTTGAATATATTCCCAGACATGGAACTGCTGGATCATACAGTAATTTTATATCTGATAAGAGGTTACTATATAAAATATATAAATAACCCATACAACTCAATAGCAATAAACAAACAACCCAATTAAAAAGTGGGCAAAGACCCAAATAGACATTTCTCCAAGGAAGACATATGGGAGGCCAACAGGTACATAAAAAAATACTCAGCATCACTAATCATTAAGGAAATGCAAATCAAAATCACAGAGATATCACCTCATACCTGTTAGGATGGCCATCATCAAAAAGACAAGAGATACCAAATGCTGGTGTGGATGTGGAGAAAAGAGAACCCTTGTGCACTGTTGGTGGGATTGTAAATTGATGCAGCCACTATGGAAAACAGTATGATGAATCTTCCAAAAATGAAAGTATTACTGCATTTTTTATCCTTTGCTCTTAAAGCTTGAGATTGGCTAATGAAACTGACTTCCTACATGGATCTTTGGACACAGTCTCTGTGGGGTTTAGGAGAACATTCAGAATCTAAAATATCTCCTTTTTAAAGCAATCTATGCAGGATGATAAAATGTACTATAGGTACTCACAATTCATGCTGACTCCTGAAAAACAGTGTTCTCCTAGGAAAAAGAGTATCTTGAACCACTCTTGCTAAACTTGGGGGGAAATTGGTTGTTTCCAGCTTGGGATCCTGGGAATACAGCAACGTTACTCTCAGCAGTTGGGCTGCTGCTGAACTGATGCATTTGAGGATTTTTCCAATACTTTCCTGGGACTTTGTTAAAGGAAATTCTGCGACTCCCCACTCAACAGATACAAGCTCTTTCTCCTCTTTGCTCTGAATCATTCTATATTTCTCATTATTGATAAGGAACATTAATAGTAACTGGGATTTATTCTATTTCTCTCATATATATTTTGTGTTCATGTTATAAAATATGAATTTGTACAGATGGCTTTGAAATTTCTCCAGGTTATTTATAAAACCTGTCAGGTTTTGACCATTAGGGGTTGACCATAAAGGAAAAATAAATACAAAAAATGATTTTAAAAGATATCCTGGACAGGATTAAAGATGGCAGGGTGAGAGGTGAGACAGAGACCTCCTGTACAACCACATACAATACGAAAATATAATTAATACAATTAATCCTGAAAGAGCAACAGAAAAGAAGGCTGCACCAGACTGCATACACCTGGGGAAGAGAACAGACCTCACAGAACAGGGTAACATACCAAAGCTGTGACCTGGCAGGACCCAAGCCCTTCCTCCACCTCAGCTCACTGGCGGGAGGAAGAGAAACAGAGCAGGAAGGGAGTGGAGGACTGGGACTGCTGAACATCTAGCCCTGGAGATCTGGTCTGGGAGTATGAACCTACATTGCATGGTGCTCTGGTGATTAGTGGGGTTGGAAAGCTAAGACAGGTGGAATACCTAGAGAGATTGAGTTTCCAGCTGCTTGTGGAAAACAGGGATCTACATCTGGCTGATCTGGGTGGGAAGTCTGAGAGACTTCCTAAAAGCAAGAAGGCTGCTAAAGGGGCAAATATTGCAAAGAGCTTACTGCTCAGGAGAAAGGACAGGTAGACAAAACTGTCTGGGTGCACTCTGCCCAGCAGGTTGGGAACTTTCACCATCTTCAGATGCTCCATCCCCCTGGCTGGTTATGCAGCTCCAAGGCCCCCCACCATGAAATGCAGCCTGCTGCGCTTCCTCCTGGGCAGCCTGCATCTGGCTCACAAACTGGCAAACCCTACCCTGGCATCAGGCCAGCCAGAGGGAAGCCCCACCTACAGCAGCTACAAACACAACACATAGAGGCTTACACCTGTGTGTGTTCAGCCCACTGGTTCTGGCAGTTGAGACAGGCATAGCAGCGGGGAAGCAGGAAACAGCTCTTTCCTTCCCCCAGGCACAAGCACCACTCCCCTGTGACTCCTGACATTGCTCCAGGGGCTGAGCAGCTCCAGAGAGTAGGGCTTCTGGGCACTATAGGGCACTACATACAAATATGAAATGCCAAAGGAACCTGGTTCAAAGCAAAATATCAGCAACACCAGAAAAAGGATCAAGTGAGACTGAACTAATCAATCTTCCTGAAGGAGATTTCAAAATAAAAATCATAAACATGCTCCTGGAGGTACAGAAAAAAATTCAAGAACTAAGGAATGAATTTAGGACAGAGATCTATTCGTTGAGGAACACAAAGGGGGGTATTAAAAGCAGATTGGATATGGTGGAGGAGACGATAAATGAAATAGAAATTAGAGAAGAGGAATACAAAGAATCTGAGGCACAGAGAGAAAAAAGGATCTCTAGGAATGAAAGAATACTGAGGGAAATGTGTGACCAATTCAAATGGAACAATATTCATATTATAGGGGTACCAGAAAAAGAAGAGAGAGAAAAAGGGATAGAAAATGTCTCTGAGAAAGTAATTGCTGAAAACTTCCCCAATCTGGGGAAGGAGAGTGTCTCTCAGGCCATGGAGGTGTACAGATCTCCCAACACAAGGGACCCAAGGAAGACAACACCAAGACATATAATAATTAAAATGGCAAAGATAAAGGATAAGGACAGACTATAAGAAGCAGCCGGAAAGAGAAAAAAGATCACATACAAAGGAAAGCCCATCAGGCTATCATCAGATTTCTCAACAGAAATGTTACAGGCCGAAGGGAGTGGCATGATATATTTAATGAAATGGAGCTGAAGGGCCTTGAACCAAGGTTACTCTGTCTGGCAAGGTTATCATTTAAATGTGAAGGAGGGATTAAACAATTTCCAGATAAGCAAAAGCTGCGAGAATTTACCTCCCACAAACCATCTCCACAGTATATTTTGGAGGGACTCCTATAGATGGAAGTGTTCCTAAGGTTAAATGCTGTCACCACAGGTAATAAAGAGGGATAGACAAAGAGTACAGAATATAATATCTAATATATAAAGAATGGAGGAGGAAGAAAAGGAGGGAAAAAAAAGAACCTATAGATTGCATTTGTAATAGCATACTGAGTTAAGTTAGAGTGTTAGATAGGAAGGAAGTTACCCTTGAACCTTTGATAACCATGAATCTAAAGCCTGCAATGGCAATAAGTACATACCTATCAATAATCACCCTAAATGTAAATGGTCTGAATGCACCAATCAAAAGGCATAGAGTCACTGGATAAAAAAACAAGACCATCTATTTGCTGCCTACAAGAGACTCACTTCAAACCCAAAGACATTCACAGACTAAAAGTGAAGGGATGGAAAAAGATATTTCATGCAAATAATAGGGAGAAAAATTCAGGTGTTGCAGTACTTGTATAAGACAAAATAGACTTTAAACAAAGAAAGTCAAAAGAGGCAAAGAAAGACATATAAGGATAAAGGGGTCAATCCAAAAAGAGGTTATAACCATTATAAATATGCACCCAACACAGGAGCACCTACATATATGAAACATACTAACAGAATTAAAAGGGGAGATAGAATGTAATGCATTCATTCTAGGAGACTTCAACACTCCACTCACTCCAATAGACAGATCAACCAAACAGAAAATAAGTAAGGAGTCAGAGGCACTGAACAACACATTAGAAAAGATGGACCTAACAGACATCTACAGAACTCTCCACTCAAAAGCATCAGAATACACATTCTTCTCAAGTGCGCATGGAACATTCTCATGAATAGATCATATGCTAGGCTACAAAAAGTGCCTCAGTAAATTCAAAAAGATTGAAATTGCACCAACTAGTTTCTCAGACAACAAAGGTATGAAACTAGAAATAAATTATGCAGAGAAAATGAAAAAGCCAAAAAACACATGGAGGTTTAACAACATGCTCCTAAATAACGAATGGATCAATGACCAAATAAAAACAGATCAAGCAATATATGGAGACAAATGACAACAATAACTCAACACTGAAAAATAAGTGTGATGCAGCAAAGGCCGTGCTAAGAGAAGTATATTGCAATATAGGACTACCTCAGGAAAGAAGAACAGTCCCATATGAACAATCTAAACTCACAATTAACGAAAATAGAAAAAGAAGTAAAAATGAGGCTCAAAGTCAGTAGAAGGAAGGACATAATAAAGATTAGAGCATAAATAAATAAAATCGAGAAGAATAAAACAATAGAAAGAATCAATGAAAGCAAGAGATGGTTCTTTGAGAAAATAAACAAAATAGATAAACCCCAAGCCAGACTTATCAAGAAAAAAAGAATCTACACACAGAAACAATAGAAAATGAGAAAGGAAAAATCACTACAGACATGACAGAAATACGAAGAATTATTAGGTAATACTATAAAAAATTATATGCTAACAAACTGGGTAACATAGAAGAAATGGACAACTTTCTAGAAAAATGCAACCTTCCAAGGCTGACCCAGAAAGAAACAGAAAATCTGAACAGACCAATTACTAGCAAGGAAATTGAATTGGTAATCAGAAAATTACCTAAGAACTAAAGCTCTGGACCAGATGGCTTCACCGCTGAATTTTATCAAACATTTCATGAGGACCTAATACCCACTCTCCTTAAAGTTTTCCAAAAAGTAGAAGAAGAGGGTATATGTCCAAACTCGTTCTATGAAGCCAGCATCACCCTACTACCAAAACCTGGCAAAGACACCAAAAAAACACAAAATTATTCAGACCAATATCCCTGATGAACGTAGATGCAAAAATACTCAACAAAATATTAGCAAACCGAATTCAAAAATACATTGAAAAGATCATCCACCATGATCAAGTAGGATTTATTCCAGGGATGCAAGGATGATACAATATTAGAAAATCCATCAACATCATCCACCACATCAACAAAAGAAGGACAAAAGCCACATGATCATCTCCATAGATGCTGAAAAAGCATTTGACAAAATTCAACATTCATTCATAATAAAAAGTCTCAACAAAATGGGTATAGAGGGCAAGTACCTCAACACAATAAAGGCCATATATGACAAACCCACAGCCAACATCATACTTAACAGCGAGAAGCTGAAAGCCTTTCCTTTAAGATCAGGAATGAAACAAGGATGCCCACTCTCTACACTTTTATTCAACATAGTTCTAGAGGTCCTCACCACAGCAATCAGACAACACAAAGAAATAAAAGGCATCCAGATTGGTAAAGAAGTTAAACTGTCATTGTGTGCAGATGACATGAGATTGTACTTAAAAAACCCTAAAGAGTTCACTCCAAAACTACTAGATCAAATATCAGAATTCAAAGAAAGCAAAGTTGCAGGATACAAAATTAATACACAGAAATCGGTTGCATTCCTATACACTAACGATTAACTAGCAGAAAGAGAAATCAGGAAAACAATTCCATTCACAATTGCATCAAAAAGAATAAAATACCTAGGAATAAATCTAACCAAGGAAGTGAAAGACCTATAGTTTGAAAACTACAAGACACTCATGAGAGAAATTAAAGAAGATACCAATAAATGGAAACACACCCTGTGCTCATGGATAGGAAGAATTAATATTTTCAAAATGGCCATCCTACCTAAAGCAATCTACAGATTCAATGCAATCCCTATCAAAATACCAACAGTATTCTTCAATGAACTAGAGCGAATTGTTCTAAAATTCATATGGACCCCGAACAGCCAAAGCAATCCTGAGAAGAAAGAATAAAGTTGGGGGGATTACACTCCCCAACTTCAAACTCTACCACAAAGCCACAGTAATCAAGACAATTTGGTACTGGCACAAGGACAGACCCATAGACGAACAAAACAGACTAGAGAACCCAGATATAAACCCAAGCATATATGGTCAATTAATATATGATAAAGGAGCCATGGACATACAGTGGGGAAATGACAGCCTCTTCAACAATTGGTGTTGGCTAAACTGGACAGCTGCATGCAAGAGAATGAAACTGGATTATTGTTTAACCTCATACACAAAAGTAAACTCAAAATGGATCAAAGACCTGAATGTAAGTCATGGAACCATAAAAACTATACATGAAAACATAGGCAAAAATCTTCTGAATATAAACATGAGCAACTTTTTTTCTGAATGCATCTCCTCCAACAAGGGAAACAAAAGCAAAAATGAACACATGAGACTACATCAAACTAAAAAGCTTCTGTACAGGGAAGGACACCAACAGCAGAACAAAAAGACATCCTACAGTGTGGGAGAATATATTTGTAAACAACATATCTCACAAGGGGTTAACATCCAAAATATATAAAGAACTCAGATGCCTCAACACCCAAAATGCAAGTAACCTGATTATAAAATGGGTGGAGGATATGAACAGACAATTCTCCAAAGAAGAAATTCAGATGGGCAACAGGCACATAAAAGATGTTCCACATCACTAATTATCAGGGAAATGCAAATAAAAACCATAATGAGCTATCACCTCAATCCAGTTAGGATGGCCAATATTGAAAAGACTAAGAAAAACAAATGCTGGTGAGGATGTGGGAAAGGGGAACCCTCTTACACTTCTGGTGAGAAGGTAAGCTAGTTCAACCATTGTGGAAAGCAATATGGAGGTTCCTCAAAAAACTAAAAATAGAAATACCATTTGACCTCAGAACCGCACTCTTAGGAATCTACCCAAAGAATATAATTTCTCAGATTCAAAAAGACATATGCGCCCCTATGTTTATTGCAGCACTATTTGCAGTAGCCAGGATATGAAAGTAACCTAAGTGTCCATCAGTAGATGAATGGATAAAGAATAGGTAGTACATATACACAATGGAATAGTATTTAGCCATAAGAAAGAAACAAATCCTACCATTTTCAACAACATGGGTGGAGCTGAAGGATATTGTAGCTCAATGAAATAAGCCAGGTGGAGGAAGACAAATACCAAATGATTTCCCTCATTTGTGGAGTATAACAACAAAGCAAAACAGAAACAATAAAACAGCAAGAGACTCACAGACTAGCGGTTACCAAAGGGGAGGGGTGTGGGAGGGAGGGTGGGGATGGAGGGAGAAGGGGACTGAGGGGCATTATGAATGGCACACATGTTGTGGGGGGGATCATGGGGAAGACAGTGCACCACAGAGAGGGCAAATAGTGACTCTGTGGCATCTAACTATACTGATGGGCAGTGACTGCAGTTGGGTATGGGGGTACACGATAATATAGGTGAATGTAGTTACCACATTGTTTTTTTCATGTGAAACTTTCATAAGAGTGTATATCAATAATACCTTAATGAAAAAAAAGGGTATCCTGATTTTGCCCTTTGCAAAAGTGTTTCTTTCCTGTCTATGAGTTTATTACAGTTTTGTAATAATATCAAAATTAGTGCATGAGGCTAATACTGGGGGCTGCAGAGCCAGACTCCACAGATGCAAATCCGGGTTTCATAGCTTACAGCTGTGTGATGTTCGGTAAATCATTTAACCTCTCTAGACTTGTCTGTTCACTTTTAATATGGAACCTGTAATTTTATATTTTTCCAGAGTTTTTGGGGGTATTAAATGAGATAATACCCATGGAGTGCTTAACACAATGTAGGGCTGAGAAGTACGGCCAGTTAGGTTGTTGTCACACAACTCCAAGGGGTGACAATCACATAGACTACAATGTTCAGCTCTGCCACAAACTCAGTGCTTGATATATGAAACTATTATTATTATTATTATCATTATTATTACTGATGAGAAACCCAAGGCACACAATTTTTACAAAACCTGTCTGTGATTATATACTTTTTGTGAAAAAAACTGTCATTATGTAGAAACAACTTCTAGGCATACATTGTTATCAATAGCTCTGGTGTACGTAATATTAAATATCAATTATTGGATTAAGAAAAACAATAATTAGCTCATAAAAGCTTGGGCTAGATTTTAATTTTTCTGTGGATTTGATTAATCTGTAATCCTTAAAGTGACTCTAGCCAGTTTATACTATGCATAGTGCCATGTTATTCTTAGGAAAGTGAAGTTCTGCCCATTCATTCATTCAGGAAATGCTAGGAAGTACCAACCTGTGTGTGACATTGTTGCAGGCACAGAGGTCTGAAGATGCCTCACATGGTTTTTCACGAGACTCACAGATTCATAGGGAGGCAGACAGGCAAGCAGTTCATTAGAGCAGGGTGACAAATGCCCTGAAAGCTGAGTCATTAATTCACCGATTCACTGGTTTTTTTTTTTCATTCATTTAAGGAACATGTGCACAATATTGATTATGTACTAAACACTGATGTTTTGGTAGTAACAGGATATCAAAAGTAGTAAGACTTTGTCTTTCCCCTAAAAAAGCTCAGGGCAGGCTTCCCAGAGTCCGTGAGGCTGGAACCAACTTTTGTAGGACATGTGGGAGCAGGATGCTGGGCAGACAAGGGAGTAGTGTTGCTGGCAGTCCAAGGAAAATTCAGAAGCTTTGTGTGGGGCTGAGGACTTGGTGTCAGGCCCCGGTTGGTGATGCTGGACAGTCAGACCATTTACAATCCCTGTAATGTTGGCCCATCCTCTTGTCACCCCTGAATTTCAGTGTCCTCAAATGTCCCAGTGAGAAAAATGACCCTCTCTCCATTAACAACCCTGAGGTTCAAATGAAGTATGTGAAAATCTTTGCAAATTGGAAGGCGTAAAGTATTATATAGAAAAGGAGAGCATTTTCAGCCTGTTTATAAGTCCCAGGGAATGGTTTCCACACTAGGTTACCGTGTAAGCCTGAGACAAAGACTTGGAGGCCGGTGCTTCCACGAGGCTGGGGGAAAGCAACAGGGAGGAGACAACAGGAAGAGAAAGTCAGCAAACGTGTGCAGTGGATGTTTGCTTCTACTAGGACTCCCTGAGAGCAAAGAAAATGCCTCCCAGGAAAGTCCACCTAAAGGACTGGAGGCTGGGGGTGTTTATCCATTGATTCTTATCCCTCTACTTAAGGGCCGGGAGCTGAATTACAAAGGTCAAAAGACACAGCTACCTAGGAAATGCCCATAATGTTCAGGTATCTGGTTCAGTTTCTAGCTTTTACCTCTAATATGCCTCCTAGTTTTGGGACATACTCTCTTTTTTTCTTCTCTCTTATTAATAGAATGCCTGCTGGGTAGGATCCACACCAATTAGTGCTACAAACTTGTTAAAGGCTTTTGTCCCTCCTCAGTTTTGATGTTGCTTCTTTTGAGACCATCTTTCCCATCCCTGAGCATTCCTGTAGAGCATCTTGTCTGGTCAAGAAGTACACCTTCAATCAGAATGGAGTCATCTGTAACCAAACTATGATAAGATATCCAAACAATTTTTGAGTTCAAGTAATTCCCCTATTAAGTAGGAAACAATACAATGGCTTTATGTGGACTGTGCCTGGGACTCTAAATTCTGAAAGTCCTTTGAGGATTTGATAAACATGCACTTTATTATAGCACAACACAAAAAAAGCAAATACTGGGCCTTGATCATACAGCAAGCCTAACCTCTCAAAAGAATGCTAAAAATAGTCTCTGCAAAGAGGTTCTGAAGTGTGACTTCTGATAAAAACACTGTCATGAGATCCTGCTGTAATCTGTTTAACTTCTATGTTAATGAAATCTAATTTTCAAATTCTCTGATTAAATTTGTCTCTTTAGCATAAGGACAATATGTCTGCATTTTTAAGTTGTAAAAGAGAATGCTTCCACTCTTAATTCTGTGCTGGATGCCTTTTGCCTTTTTATAGACCCAGCTACTGCTGTCCTCAAGTTTAGTACCTTTGAAGGTGAATATAGGAAGGTAGGAAATTTAGGCCAAATGTGTGACCTAATTATTTGAATTTCTGGATGTGGCAGCTGTTCATGACTTTATCTGTTTTAACTGAAACAATTAGCCACAAGTCCTCATTCCTAACTACAGCATTCCTGAGTAGGCAGTTATCTCTGCTAATTAGCTGAGTGATCTTCGGCAAGCTATTTTATGGACGGAAAATTGAAGGTCAGAGTGGAAAGTGTCAATAGCAATGCCTTCCTCATTGCTGTAAAGCACCTAGTACGGTGCTTCACATGTATTCTGTACTTATTCAAGGAGTATTTTTGAGCATCTGCTGTGTGCCTGGCATTGTTTCAGAGGCTGAGGTTACCCTGCTGCCCAAGGCAGACAAAAGCTGACAGTCTGATGTAGGAAGACAGACAAAAGCAAATAATAAGGATTTCAGGCCGTGTTATACAGAGGGCTGGGTAATAACTTCTAAGGTTACTATCCAGGGATGTCTGTTGAAAAGGGGACATTTGAACAGATGTCCCTGGATGACAAAGGGTCTCTCTTGGGAATATCTGTGGGCAGAGGGAATACCAACCCAAGATCCTAAGCTGGGCATGAGCTTGGCCTCTCTGCAGGAGGGCAAGGAGGCCTGGGGTACGCTGAGCAAGGAGGGAGCCACATGAAGTGCATGGAGACAGGGGGCCAGATTGTGAAGAGCCTGGGAGATATTGGTTGATGGGAAACCATCATAATATTTTAAGCAAGGGAGTGACTTGATGGGAATTAAGTTTTGTAAGCTCACTCTGGATGCTTTGTGGAGAAGAGAATATGGGTGGGGAGTAGAAGCAGGAGGCTGGGGCGAAGGCTATTACAGTAGCTCATACCAAAGCAGACTAGAGAAGAAACATGAAAGAACAGGAAGTATATTTTGGAGGTAGATCGAGAGACAGGACTTGGGTATGAAGTGGATGGAAAGGGAGAAAACAAGGACAGTTCCTAACTTTTTGTTTGAGAAACTAGGTAAATAGTGGTGTCATTTTCTGAGATGAGAGAGACAGTGAGGAGTAGGTTGGGAGGGGTTTTAATATATAGTTGACCCTTAAATTACATAGGGGTCAGGGGTTTTAAGCCCCTGTGCAGTAAAAAAATCCATGTATGACTATTGACTCCCCTAAAACTTTACTACTAGTAGCCTACCATTGACTGGAAGCCTTACTGATAATATAAATAGTTGGTCAACATATATTTGTATGTTATATGTATTATATACTGCATTCTTACAGTAAAGTAAGCCAGAGGAAATGTTTTTTTTTAGAATGGTCACAAATCTCCAAATATTTTTCTAATTTATTTACTGAAAAAAATGTGCATATAAGTGGACCCATGTAGTTCAAACTTGTATTGTTTAAGGGTCAACCATATATGTGTAGAGGCGCCGTCTCAGCTTGAAATTCCCTAGAAGGAGATCCTGAGAAAAGAATTAGGGTGTGATTAGATTGTTTGGGAGGTGATCCCAGGAAGCACTGGTAAGGAAAGGGAAGTGGGGCGGGAGGTGGGGGAAGGCAGCCATCTGAGG
Source organism: Manis pentadactyla (assembly GCF_030020395.1). Lineage (NCBI taxonomy): Eukaryota > Metazoa > Chordata > Mammalia > Pholidota > Manidae > Manis > Manis pentadactyla. The sequence goes on from NW_026644814.1 coordinate 59,834, forward strand.
ATACGTGGTCAGGCAAACCCTCACTGCCTCCAGGCAGTCCCCTTGGAGACCTCTGGAGACCAGTGGAGAACACGTATTTCACTGTTACTCCACCTGAGTGGTGAGGAATCTGGGTTTCTTAATCTGTCAGCTCCCTACAGCCATTGATTGAAGGCTGTTCCTGGGGGAAAAGAGTTTCCTGGCACCTCCAGCCTGCTGTGTGTGCAGATAGAGCAACCTCTAACCATCAGAGGAAGCTGTTAAGTAGAGAGCAGATGCTGGCAGCTGGAGGTGTGTCAAGATTTGAGCAGCACCTCCTACAATGGACCTGAGTGTGTAGGTCAGGTGAGAGGTCAGGACTTCTTTGTGGATAGAGAGTGTTTAAAGCCATGGGACTGGAAAAAATAATCACCTACGGAGAATTCGTGGATGGAGAAGAGAGAGCCCTAGAGCTAAAAGTCCATAATGCTCCAAGCTTTAGAAATGGTCTTGAGGAAAAAATTAAGAAAGAGTAGCCACTGGGGTTAGAGGAAAATCAGCACAATGTGGTATCATTGGAGCCAAATGAAGGTTTTCAACATAGTCAGAGTGATCAATTGTATCCAATGTCACTAAGGGCAGAGAAGCAGTAGAGAGAGAACATTGTATAGTGAGGCTCCGTTGTACCACACAGAGCAGTCCTCAACAGTTAAGGTCATTATTATAATTATTAGGTCCTCAAGGATCGCATTTAGGTTTTTTTTCTTTTGAGTTGCCTTTTGGACACTTATGAAACAGGATTTCTATATTGTGTCCCTGAAAATTGTAGAATTAATTCCCTTGAATTCCTAAAGGGACTTCCTAAATCTTGGTTGAATATACTTTGACAAATCTTTCCTTCAGAATCAGGACTTTCCCTGTAGCAAGAAATCCCTGGACAGCAGGAAGAGAAGGTGTCTCAACAGAACACCTACTTTGCACCTTTGAGATTTCTAGCAGTTTAGCTCTGGAAAGCCTATCTTCCTCGGAAGTACTCATAACAATGGCTATTCTAGAACTTGTATTACCAAGATAGTTTATTGTGCAAAAGTGTCCCAAAGGATAAAGTGACTTGGATTTCTTAAACTGTACTCATCCATCCAGGCAATGCACCTCCTAAGAATTTTATGCTCTTACATTTTAAAAGCACACAATCAGGACTATCAGGCACTTGAAACTCCCCAGTACCTAGGAATGTCCACTAGCTTGCTCTTCTTCAGATGTGTACCTGCAAAATGAGATTTGAGGAAAGGCTTCTTTCCTTAAGCCCAAGAATTTGTTTAGGTCATGTAGGGAAGTAACACTGTAGAAATGAAGGTGTTCATTGAAAACCATCTTTCTCAAATTTGCCCCTTCAGCTGTATAATAAATCCGTATGACTTCCTGTTGGTTTAGAGAATGTTCCAGGCAGACCATCTGAGCTGCTTTAATGTGTTGTCTTTATTGTAGTCTTTCAAGAAATGTCATTATCACATTCCTGTCTTAAGATGAGGAGGTGGAGCCAAATGGAAAGCTAATCGTTAAGACCAGTTTGTCGTTTTTGGGAAACTCTTGTTGAGATAGCCAAAGTGAGTTGCTAAACAATTATTTAAAGCTAAGTACTGGAATCCCCCAACACTATCCAGGGTTTAATTTTTACCAGTTCAGATTAGAGGAATATTCCAAATTGTTTCTAAGGACTGGGCTCTGACTGGCAATTTTGCTGTGTTTTGAGAATTTGTATTTCTTAAGTATCTGACATTATATCTCATGCTTCTGTATCTAAGACTTTGCCCTCAACGTCATTGCAATAAAGATTTGGTTGGAAGAAAGGTGTGCATGTGTGTATGTGTGTGTGTGTGTGTGTGTGCGCGTGCATGCATGCATATGTGTCCTTGCTTATGTTACATGAATTTTTTTAACCAAAACAAAAAAATACAGTTGTCTGTTGTCCACTGGGCTATATACTATTATTGTCTGTTTTACAAACTGTGTTGCAGTCTGATTTTAAAGTTTCAAGAGTCACAGTGCAAAATTTTGAGTTACTTAAGAAATGAAAATTACCTTCCCCCCAACACCTTGCACGGCTCTCAACACGTTTTGTTCTCCATGCCTGTTTCTAGTGCTGTTTCTGTGTGAAGGTAGGAGTATCTGCTCAGCCTCTTCCTTTCTGTGCCATGTTATGTGCTGGGCTTTGATGACTCCAAGTGGAAGGGGAGAGAAGGTGATGGAGGCAAGGATGGGCCCTAGTTTAGGAGTTCTGGGGGCAGAAGAATGGGGAATAGCTTTTCTGTCACTTCAGTGCTTGGGTCATCAAACTGGGCCTTGGAAAGTGAAGGAGAGTTGATTTCTCTTAACTTCTTTGGAGCAAATGAACCTCTTTTGATTCATAGAGTCTATGAATCTAAATCAGTCTCACTTATGATACAGCAAGAATCAGTTTGCTCAGTCTTTGGGTCTATAGTCTCCCCTCCACCCCAATCTTTGGTTTACAGTGTTGCAGACACCCTAGGTCTTGTGTGTGTCTTTGTGGGGGTATTATTTGGAGGTTTAGAGTGTGAATATTAGTTAACTCCATGCCAACCTGGAAGGTCATGCAAAGAAAGTCAAACCCTCCAGGAGGGTATACGATGCTCCATTCTACCTCAGACCCTACTGCAGAGAAAAGGCCAGGCTGGGAAATTGGAATTGAAAGAGATAAATACAGCATTCATCCTACTTAGTGAGAAACTGCACACTGAGACAAAGAAAGATATTCTTCCTATAGTTGAACTTTGTGTTAACTGAAACAGTTGCATTACAGATGTATGTAGCTTCTTTCAAGTATCTCTGATTTTTAAGGTCTCCCCTGATTGTTCATTCATTTTGGTGGGGAGATTTACCTATCTGCAGTGCTCCTCATTAAAAATTAGCCTATGAGAAATGATAGGAGAGCTTGAAAGTTTAGAGTACATTCAAAAGTGCTCAAATATTTCACATTCTGAGTCTTTATTTCTCCCTGTTTCTAAAGGTGCCTCTAATTGTGGCCCTTTTTTCCTGTGTTTTTTGTTCAAGGAATAGCTCCCCATATGCCAAGCCCTTGAGGCCTGCCCCTGGCTTGTGTTAAAGGGGCTCCCCCACGCTTGTGATCGGCAGGCACTCCGGGGGAATGTGCGATATGAAATGATCAATCATGAAACCATTTTACTGTCATTAAAACCTTTTTGTGAGTGATCACTGTTCTTTCTTCACATGAGAAAAAAAGTTAAAGACAAGTTGAATAAAAAATAATTGCTCTCTATTTCCAAAGGGGAAATGTCTCTGAGGAAAAGAGGGAAGAAAACTTTCTAAAAAAATTCCCCCTTTCATTGAAAAGCACTTTAATTTCCCTCAGATATTCCAACATGTTATTCCTCCTGTCCCCCAGGACAGGATGAGTTCAAGCACGCAGAGATTTTGGAGTGTCCCACCCGAGGTCTTGTTTTCCAGATGATGCAGGCTGCTCTGTGTCTCTCCATACGCCTGGGACATCTGTACTGCGCACCGGCCATCTCATGGTGCAATATGCAAAGGTAGATTCCAGAGTTTGCTGAGCCAAATAGAGACACAAGGACTCACATCTGCTGCAGTCACTGGCACACACCATCACACAATCCCTGCACCCAGAAGTGGGCCTCAAAATCAAAGGGCTTTGAAGGCCATGTTGGTTTTCTTATCAATGAAGAATTGTGACATGGTGTCTCCTTGACTGTGCTAATCTAGTCGCTGAGTTTGAGGCTGTTATGGAACCCAATGGCAAAACAGAGTGGAAAAAGTTGATGAAGCCTGATTACATGGGTTCTTAATTTTATTTTTTTTCCTTCAAGTCATGCAGATTTCTACCATAGGTGAAGATTTGCCATAAAAGGAATGATCTAGTTGAGAGATGAGGAAGCTGAGGGGAGTGTCTTTTGCGGTCTCAGGTAAGAGACTTGTGAACCTTGGATTTTCCACCTGGAAAGTGGAAGTATTGGGGCATGTGAACCTTATTTTGACCACTTTTGATGCTAAATGTAATTTCTCAATGTAATGCTATGACCAGGTCAAAACTCATATGGTAGGGGGTCTTCAAATAGAATTCAAATCACTAAAAACATTTCATAAAAATCTCTGTGTGAATGATCACTGTCGTCTCTTCACATGAGATAAAATATTAAAATTTCCTCATTATGAATTTAAATTAACTCATTGTACTAAGATTGACAAATAGAAAAATGGAAGTGTGTGAGCACAAACACATAATTCCACCACCCAAGAACAACTACTGGCCTCTTAATGTATTTCTTCCAGTACTTTTCCTATATATCAGGCATTTTATATAGTTGCATTATTTTTTATAGGTATCATTGTCTCGTGTTTTCTCTTAACATTATGATGATTTTCCTATTTGTGCAAATTTTCCTAGTCCTCTTTTTCATAGCTGTGCAGATATATTTAATTATTTCCCTATTGCTGGGAAATTCATTCCAATTTTTACTCTTGCAAATAATCTTACAATAAATATCTTCATTCCTATGAAGTGTGGGCTCCCTCCAAGTTAATTTCACTTCGAAAAAATGAAATTGGTTGGTTCATAATATAGAACTCTGGCTGATTCCATGTGACACAAACTTTGTTTTATCTTTATGTTTACAGTTAATCGTGATGAAATGTTTGTGAAATGCTTGTGCATTTGTCTGTGCAATCAACCCAAATTAGATCTGCCAGTAGTTGGTAAAAGCATACTAGGAAAACTGAAATCAACTCTCTCTCTTTGCCACTGTCCCCTACGGAAATCTGATTGTTATCCCCCAGGATCTGGGTCCCTAACTTGTGGTAGAGGAGATAACAAATGACCAGGCCAACAAGCTTGCTTCTCAGGCCTCTCTCTAGCCTGCAACAGTTCCTTGCCAATAATATAACCACTGAAGAGAGTTAAATTTCTTAGTGCTGTGAAAATTGGTATTAAAAGAAGCACTTTAAAAAAGAAATGGGAACTTAAGAGCTATAATAAAAGAATAACCCTTAAAATAAGTCAATTGGAAAGCATAATGAAGTTGATAGTGGTCTTTTTAGTTTAGTCATGAATTTGTTAGAGAAAAAATGATTTTTCTGAAAAACCACCATCTGTGCCATAAGTAGATCCATTAACACTGCTAAAGACACCAAGAAGGTTATGCCTGCTGCCGTGGCAGTTCACACCCACTGCATTTTAATTTTATTGCATTCACTGTTCAGGTTTTCCTGAGTCTCGTCCACTTGGCCCTGCCAGCCGGCTCTCATTACTCCCTAATGGATCATGATCTGTAGGGTGAACTTTGCCTCTTGAAACAAGAGTCCCCTGTGTTATTCAGACCTCTAAGTGTTGACAGGCTTGGCGAGGGGCCGGAGGCCTTAACAGCTCCATTTGCTTAACCCTGCTGCATGTCATATTCTATTACACGGGCATCTAAGGGATAGGCCAAAGTTTTTGGATGGAATTATGTTTCAGCATGTCAAGTCCAGGTTTAACCTCATTTACTAAAGAAGGGCCCTTAAACTTGCAGACACAGAAAAATCTATTTTAAACACATTTGATTCTTTAACTTTTCTTGTTGGGGGTATTCTTTTTTAACATGCTAATAATTACCTTTGATCTACTGGAGCAAAATTTTCAGCGTTAAAACTGATGTTAAGATTCTATGTATTAGAAGTTCATGGTAAGCGGCAAAATAAATATTCTTTTCATCACTCTGAATTCTTATGTAAACAGTAATGTACATGTGTGTTGTCCCTCATTTGATCAACAAATATATATTAAACACCTACTTTATACCTGACACCTGCTGGCTGCTGGGTACATGATTCCAGGCCTCTTAGAAATATTCTCTGGGGATTTTATGTACTTCCTCAATTAAATGTCAAGCTTCTTAAGGGCAGAGATCATGTCCTAACTTCCTTTTTCAGCCCTTGAAGAAAGTAAAATCTGTGCAAGAAGTATTTAGCAGATGTGAAATGAAAGAATGAAAACATGATGAAATCAGATTAAACTTATATTGCTTAATAAACTTGGCTTATCACATGGGATTTGGAATTCTTTTTATGAAGGCTGTTGGAATGGGATAGGATGTTTCTGTTTTCTTTGCTTAAAGTCCATTCAGCCCAATGGCTGATGGCAGGGAACAGAGACTGGATACTTTTGAAAGTACTTGAGATGTGGAAAACATGGTTTCTGTGAAGGCTCTAGTTCACCCTCTGCTTTATGTGTGAGAAATGAAGCTTAGCGAATTTGAGGGAATTGCTCAAACCTGCCCCATATTTTAGTGTCATTGGCAATGCTGGGAGTGGAATCTGGGTTTGGGATTCTTAAGTCTTTCTGCCATGTCTTACTTTTTATTTACTACTGGTAGTATTACTTCTGCCTTGGTTGCGGCTTGTAAGTTGTAAGCAACAGAACATGGTTCTGACTAATCTAAGCAAAAAAGGAACTTCTTGGAAGCGATGGGGTGGTTCAAAAGAAATAAAGGACAGTTTGCAGAACCAGACCTCTGAAAAAACTGGTATCAGAAATGCACTTTGCCTTTGGAGAGCAGAACCTAAAAGGCAGTTCCTTCTGGGAGCCGTCATCAGAATGAATCAGCACCAAGAGTTTTCAGGCTTTGCATTTTTGGGCTCAAGATTCAAATTCCAAGGAGAGATCTTTGATTGATCTAGCATGGGTCATATGCCCACCTCGTAGGTAGGGGAGGGTAGGTTACTTTGATTGACAGTTGCAATAAAAGAGTGTCCAATGGGGGATCCAAATCAAAATCAGGTACTGTTATTGGAGCAGGGAGAATCGATGCAGGGTAGGCAAACCTACAGAGCTCCAGCCCCTAAATGGATCTATGTGCTCCTGACAGCAAGTCTCATGCGTACCCAGGGATCTCCTTCTCCAAATATTTACTGCTCAGTTCATGCCTGTAATTCTGTCTCCGAGCCCTGGACCCCCAGCATACTTCCACCTTACAGGGAAGGTGAAGGTGTCTAGAGGAGTACCCCCAATTACCCCTCTGCTCTATTTGAACACTTCTTCCTTTCAAGTTTCTCTTGTAAGGCTGTTAACTCTTCTTATAAACTCTAGATTCCACCATTACTTACCTCTTTTTGGGGCCTTGTTGAGAAATTCCTTCTCTGTCTACTCTGTATCCCCATGACCCTGTGATTTAGGTGGTGTTCCAGTCTTACTGCTAGGGCTAGAGCATAGAACCTCAGTTCTCTCCTAAATTCCAGCACATATTTCCAGCTTCGACCTAGGGATTTCTCCCTGGAAGGGGAGAATCCAGGGATAAGTGAGACCAGTAGGAGAAGCCAAAATATGGGCATGTGATGAACAGATAGGACAACCAATCATGGAGGAATTAAAATTGTAAACAAGGGAAAGCAATGAAGAATGATGTCATGGATCATGGAGAAATTGTATGGGACTAGTTTCAGGGCCTTTTGAAGAATCCTTACTAAATTGGTTTGGATTTATTAAATGTGGTAGCTTTTGCCCTACTGTGATTAATAATGTCACTCAGGGTCCGTGGCCTCCACCTAGATGACACACCTTAAACTCAGCATGACTAGATGCCGTCTACCCTCAATGTCCGTACTTATGTCAAACCTTCTCATTCAGGTTTTCATCGCTTGTCCAACTTTAACCAATAGATCTTTCTCTTCTAGGAAAGCTCAGCAAGGCCACGAAAGAAACAAAGCAGAGTAGTTAAAAAGAGCTAACCATGGTCAACTCATGGAACTTTTATTCTCTTTTGAACATCCACTCTTGAGCGCCTTGGAAGCATCCTGACTCACACCCCAGATGAACTACTTCCTCTTGAATCTTGTGACTTAGCTACCAGGAGTAGTTTATGATCTTATTTCCCTAAATCTTGATTTGATATGTCAGCCAAATTGACTGCTATTGACGAACTAGCTTTTTCCTAGAAATAGTGTAGTGTACCAGATGCAACACTTTTAGTGGAACCATCATCATCCCAGTCACTATGGTTAAGAATTTGTTGGTCAGAGGATGTGTGGTTATAACAGAAACTCACTGAATTTGCTAAGTAACTGGTTTATTATAAAGATGCACAGAAGTCTCAAAGAAATAAATAGCTGGGCTTTTGGGGGACTTCTAAATCTTTAGGTGACCTTCTCTCTGTCTGCTTTTCTTTTCTGGTTGCCTGCTCTTTTGTAGCTGATGAACACCTGCTTCATTAATCTCTTCATACGTTTTTGTAACAGCAAGCTTGTGTGTGGTTTGGGGGCTATTATAGCTCAGAGACTCAGTTCTGATTCTTTCTGAATTTTGCATCTCCAATTTGACATTTCTCCTTCAAATGCTTGAGTGAGACAACTGATGATCTCTGATGTCCTCCCCTGGAATAATTAGCTGCTTTCAGAGGTTAAGATCATCTGGTACAACTGTGCTCATGTAGGCTCTCCTGGTCTGCAGGGCCAGTGGCGGGGGTCCATCCAGACAGAGGGTTGTGGTCAGGCAGGCTCCAAACACATCTATTAAAATCCTCCCTCTTCAGGACTTCCCTCTTCCTTTATCCAAAATCTTGCTGAGCTCTGGTCTGCATGAATGATTTTGACTGTGACCCATGAAGCCTTGAGTGGAGGCCTCCTTCGGGTCTACATACCTGGCCTTGTAGAGATGGAAGACTTGGCATCTCCAGTCCAACAGGCAGGGCGCTCAGGAAGTCTGTCTCTGAGAGATAGTATTGGAAACCAAAGGAGATCCATTTCTAAAACCCGACAGCAAGATACTTAACATAGTTACTAGCTGTGCTAACTGATTTAATGAACAAGGAACTTAACAAATGAGCATGTTTACCAAGTTAACTTGTGAAAATGAATATCTGTAATAAAAGCGGCTCACAACTGACAGGCAAACAGGAAATTATTGTTATTATTATACACAAATCATCTTAAAATACCAGAACTTAATAAATGGGGGAGAAAACAAACAATGGCTAAAACTGTCTGCTAAATAAAAAATAATGACGAACACCTATGGTCTTTTTATAGGACTCCAGCGGAGATTTTTTTTTTGAAGACCTAATTATGTTTTTGTAGTGCTACCATTTCATTATTTCTCTGTACATTATTAAAAGAAAAAAGAAAATGTCCATATTTTCTCTGTGGAAAAGGTCTGGCACATAGATTCAGGCATGGGGTTTTCTTAATGCTACAGACAGTCTGACAGTTCTACCTACTCATTGGCAAAGCACATAGGCCTTGGCAAGGCTGGATTTTTCTCTTTGGTAATACTGGAGCCTGTCCAGGGGATAAGGGTGATGCGGACGCCCTCAGACAGACTCTGTCAGCAAGTAGCCAAGAACCAGTGTAGCTGAGTGGGTATATAGAGCCAGCTCTGCAATTAGCCTTTCTGGTTTTGAATCCCAGTTTTGTCCCTTCCTAGCTGTGTATCCTCTGGCACATTACTAAACCCCTCTCTGCCTCAATTTTCCCATTTGTAAAGTGGGGACAGTCATTATACACAACTCAGGATTTTTGTTTGTATGAATGCAGGGAAAGACCTTATTGTGCTTGGCTTATCATAGGTGCCAATAAATGTTAGCTACTATTATCATCTGTAAGTTGCCATTCTGTGTGTCTTCCTTAACCAAGTAGGTTCTAGGAATGTAGCACCGTGTGCTTGGAGGGCAGCAACACAAGTGGGCCAGTTTTGGAGTTGAGAATTAATTTTCTTTATAACACTGAACGTCATTTGAAAGTATCTTGCTTGCCTATTATCTGCCTCCTTTCACTAGTGTGTAAGCTCTGAAGAGGGAGAATATTTCAGGGCTGACATGCTGCACGGTTCCAGGAGGCGCTCTTCACATTGTCATATTACTCTTCTGTGCTTCAGGGCTGCTGTATGCGCTGAATGCGGTGCTCATGGTATCCCTGGGTTGTGCAACATGGGGGACTTGGGTGTCACAAGGGGACCTCAACTTGAGTTCAGAACTGACTTCACCTTCCTCCCAATCCTCTTCACCATGATTCTTCTCTCTTGGGGGCTGCACCATATGCACCATCACCCCAAGTAGGGACCTTGGGGAGTTAATGGTTGGATGTAATAAGTATCTCAACTTCCTTCCACTTTGTTCTCCTTCTGGCCCTCTCTCCATATAGAAGCCAGAGCATTCTATTAAACCTGACCAGATAACAGCCCTCCCCTGCTACCATCCTCCAGAGGCTTCCCCCTGCACACACTAGGACATTCAAACCTTTGGCACAGCCTAAAAACCTTATCTTATGCCACACTCTCTTGATCATAAAGGTACACTAGTTTAAAAAATGTGGTTCCTGCACTATTAGCATCGCTGGGAACTTGTTAGAGGTGAAATTCTTGGGCCTACGCCACATCTACTGAATTAGAAAATGTAGGGTGAGGCCCAGCAATCTGTGTTTTACCAAGCCTCCCTAGGTGATTTTGATACTATACTGGCATCTTTCTGTTCCTCAGATACAGTCAACATTCCTTTCGCTGAAACGCTCTTCCCTAGGTGTCCATGATTTGTTGGGACCAGCTCTGCTGCATGATTCATGTCAGTTCAAAAGTCATTTCTTCAAAAGGAAATTTCTGATCACCCCATTTAGGTAACTAACTGTATTTCCCTTTGCTTGCGCTGTTGCCACCATTACTCTATCATATGTCTAGGTTTTATTTTCTGTACAGTACTGAGCACAGTTAGAATTATTTTTCTTGCCTGCTTGTGTGGGGCCTCCCACCAGAATGTTAATTCCATACAGAGAGATGCGTACCTGATTTGGCCTTCTGCTGCATCCACAGAGCTTAGAAGAGCACCTGGCACAGAGTAGGTGCTCAGTAAGAAATTGTTCATGAATGGCTATATGAACATTTTACTAAGTACATGTGACAGATTGAGTTATGACCTCAAATCTTCACTTATCCCTGATTCTATATCGTTTACCTTTATTTGACTCGACATCTCGTTGCACTAGACAAACAACTCACTCTTGTGGAGTAGCTCCAAGTAGTACTTACATGGAACAGATCTGGCCTCAACATGTAGCATGCATCTGAGCCCAGCCTAGATCAGCCAACTCCCAGCCAACTCCCAGATTTGTGAGTAAGAAAAAATTATTGAAGTCTCAGAGTTTTGTGGCAGATGTTAATGCACTATTGTCAGTGGTTAATACTGTATGTATATTCTGCATGTGTTAGGTACATTAGAATCTAGAAGTGGTAGAAGTGGGAATCAATTTTGTTCGCAAGACAAGGATAAGGAAGGTTTGAGAGGAAGTAATTACTGAGCAAGTCTTTTTGAAAATTAAATAACAGATTACCTTGTAGATAAGATGGGGAACAGTATATGGACAAAAGGAATTACATGAGCAAAGACCTTCATTAAAGTGCATGAATCTTCTGGGAAAAGGCAAATAGCTCATTGGGCAGAAAGAGTGTGGGATGGCGATTTGAAATGAGTTTTTAAAAAATAGTAGTTATACCTTGCATTTGCAAAGAATGTTTAGCTTAATGAAAATTTCACATGCATTCTCTTGGCGCTGATATCCCTGAGGTGGTACTCTGTAGACTCTTAGAGAACCTTGTTTAGAATCCTAGCACTGTGGCCTTAGGCAAGTTGCTTTGAACATCTCTCAGCCCCAGCTTTCTCACCCATGAAACCATGTTACTCTAAGGATTAAAAGAGATGAAGTATGTACAGTACCTGATGTGCAGCAGGTACACAGAATCTCTCCCTACCCAAGTCCCATTTTACAGATGAAGAAACTGAGGTTCAAGGTGTCTGTACATCACATTGTTAAGAAATAGCAGGGTTGGGAGCATGGTTGCCATTTTAGGATGTCCCCTGGATGCCCTGGCTTCATCTGGAGGCAGCGAAGAGATGGCCTAGACTTGCGGGGAGGGAAGTGGAGAGATGAAAAAGCTGTCTTCTGCTGTTTGTTTCCTCTCAGCCATCCTGGCAACAGTGTCCCAAGTCAATGCAGACTCTAAACCACGTGCACCATCAACATTAATTAATCATCCAAGAGGTGATAAGCAGAAAAGGAGTATTTTAGTTGATGAAGCCAAAAAACTAGACATTGTCCCCATTTCTTCCTTTTACCTATCCCTCTTCACCACACTCTACCCAATGGATGGATCTATCTTGGATCTGTCCACTTCTCTCTAGCTGACCACCCTTAGTCACCCACCTCACCACAGAGCCCCTTGCATGGTCTGACTTTTGTCTACTTCTCCAGTCTCTTCCTTTACCCCTCTGCCTTTTCAGAGTGCTTTGGCCACATGGCTTCATTTCTGACCCTTGGGCGTACCAGTCCTTTCTTGCTTGAGGGCTTTGTACTTGCTCTTGCTCTCTGTCTGAAATGATTTTCTCCAGCTCTTCATATGTTATCAAGGAAACAAACAGGACAAATAACAAGGAGACAAACTGGACTCATCTTCTGTTTATTTATTATCTGTTCCCCCCACTGGAATATAAGGGCAAGACCCTTGCCTCCTATACCCTGTCCCTCCTGTCCCTCCACGGTCTGGCATATGATAGGTGCCCAAGAAGCTCTTATAGACTGACTATACTCAGGAACAAGGGCAAGGACAGATACTGTGAGACCCTGCCAAGAGAGCAAGTGTGGGTCAAAGGGTGGGAAGGGTCTTGAGGACCAGGCAGCCATGGTGGATTTTTAATGGGTTCCCTGTGGGTATGGGTGGGGCTGGGTCAGAGTGATTAGACACAGCCAGGAAGAGGGTTCTAGTCTGGCCAGCCTGGTGTGGGCAGTACCCATGCACAGTCCTCTTTTGTACTCTTTCCGAACTTTATCATACACTGTTCATCTTCTGTTTCATTCTCTCTGTCCTATTCTTGTTTTTTTACAAGATTGAGACAGAAGCTGCAACAGTGGATGGTGGGGATGTGAATTGTTTCAACCACTTTGGAAAATAGTATGTCATTGTCTTGTAGAATTGGACATTTGCATATTCTATGAGTTAGCATTCCACTCCTTGGTGTGTGTCTCAAGAGATTATCTTGGGGTGTATTCACCAGAAGATGTGTGAAAGAATATTTGGAGAAGCCAAATCTGGAACCAATCCAAATATTCATCATTTGAGAATACGTAAATAGGGTATAGTTACACAATGGAATATTATACAGCAAGGAAAGTGAATCACAGTTATGTAGACCAACTATGAATGAATCTTATAAACATAAAACTTAACAAAAAAGCAGGCCGTTGGAGACATCACATAATATGATACCATTTTTGTAAAGTTAAAAGACTAGCAAAATTAAGTGACATGTTTAGGGAGACACATAACTAGAAAGAAGAAAAAATAATGGAAAATCTTGCCTGTAGATGTGGCAAGGAGCTGGGATAGGGATGAAGCCCACAGGTAGACACAATAGTGGTGTATACTGGGTAATGGGCCCATAGGTCTTTATTTTGTTACATGTCTCATGATTTTGTATGTTACATACAAAATAATACATGTAATATGTATCCAATATTAAGTAATAGATTGAGTTCCCTGGACTGGGATTCAGGAAGATATTTTTTTAAATTTAAACTGCCATGGATTATAAAAGGTATTATCTATTTAATAAAAGCTTTTGGAAGAGAGGGAGAAGAAATTCTGTTCAGAATCAAGAAATTACATTTAATGGATCTCTTTCCAGAAATTAAACATTCAAACTTTACTAAATGATGTGAACTTAAGAGTAATGTGAGGAGCAAATGGGGGGATAGCTTGAGGACAGATTATCCTATGGACATGTTTTATTTCACTACTTGTCCTCTCCCCTGGAAAGTGGTTATCAATTTGGGGGAAATGAATTATAAAATAGAAAATATTCCTTTAAGTTTTAAGAGTGGAGATAGGGGACATGGGAAGGAAGAGGGTTGGCCACTCTTGTGAAGATTTCTTCCTTTTATTTTAAAGGAGGAGCCCATGTTTCCATTTCTTCTATGACTCGTTTTACTTCTGGGTCTGATCCTGGGTCTGAGCTCAGCTTTATTATATGTAATGCTTGTCTAAGAGAGAAGTGTTGAAAAATAGGGCTGTTGAAGCAGTTGTTCAAAGCAATTTTGTGTCTTACTAGAATGGATTGTTGGAAACTCACTCCTTATTAATTTCTGTCACACCCTTTAAGGCAAAGGATTTTAAAAAGTCCATGTGCTGTGGAGGGTTCTACTACCCCTTGAGCCATTATCCCTAAAGAAAAAGATTAACTAGAAACCATTTCTTCATGTTTCTGATTCCCTTTGTGCTTTTGTTATGCTGTGCTGTTGGGAGCAAACCTGTGGGCCTTTAAGCAGGCTCGGTTACGAAAGCCCCACCCTTAAAACCTCCCTCCCAAGGGCCCCCCACCCACAAGATGGCGAACTCCCTGCTTCTCTTCTGGGTCCTCTGCTCCCGCCGGCGCCAGCCAAGGCTCAATCACCCCTCTGCACCTTCCCGCTGGCGCCACCTAGGGCCCAATCACCACCTGACCCACCCCTTCCTCGCTACCTGTATAAATTGAGCCTGCAAACAATAAACTGTGTCAGTTTGATCAGATATCCTGTCTTGCTGTCCGTTCTTTGTGTCCCTTGCCCCTTCATTCTCTCCTCCAGGTCGTCGACCCCCGTTGACTGTCCTGCGGGTCGGGACAACTGGCGCCCAACGTGGGGCCCAACAGACCGGAGAGGCGAGAACGTCGCCCCCAGGAGGGTGGGCCCACCGTGGGCCACCCCACCCATGAAAGGAGGTTTCTGCAGCTAGACCCTCGCCAGAGTCGCCATGTTCTGAACCCGGCATGAGACAGACTCGTGTATACTCAATCGGCGACGCATTTAGGAAGGTAAGTCATGGGGCAAGCATTCTCGCAGGAAGATTTGTTCATAGCCGGTCTCAAAGAGTCCCTCAGGACACGAGGAACAAGGGTTAAGAAAAAAGATTTGAAACGTTTTTTGGTCTTTATTGAAGATGTGTGTCCCTGGTTCCCTCAAGAAGGAACCATTAGTGAAAAGAAATGGCAACGGGTAGGCGATTGCCTTCAAGAGTATTACAGAGTTTTTGGTCCAGAAAAAGTACCTGTGTCAGCATTTAGCTATTAGATTTCCAGCCCCCTGGACTGGGGCTGTCTAAACCTTAACCCAGTAATGTAAACTGCTTGCCCTTAGAGTGTATTCTTGAAAACTTAAGTACTTTTAATCAAATAAACTAAGAAGAAAGAAGGCAATTGAATATTAGAAATTCAAATCTTTATGTCAGTTTGTGTATGTTTTTATATGAAAAGTGTTGCTAACTGTAGTCATTATGTCTTGGTCTGTATGTTTGTGTGTCTAAGTGTGTAAATAAAAAATGTTTTCTACCTCCGGATGGTATTAATAAAAATTGATTTAAAAACAAGCGCTTGTGAAAATTGGGCATTCTAAAACTTCCAGAAAATCTAATAAAAAATATTATGCATTAATGCTAATTTAAGCTTAACTGATACGGACATGTCCTTATAGTTATTAACTGCCAAAGTTTACTTAAAGTCATTTAAGTTGATGTTACCTGTTAAATATTTCAAGAAGATGCTTAAAGAAAAGCTTGACTTTGATGTTTAGTAAAAGTTTTATAAGTAATCTGGCATGTTGCTAAAAATAAGTAAACAAGTGTAGCAAATAAACTTTTTAATAATATTACTGTATTAATGTATAAATGTATATATCTGCAAACAGCTTGTGAATTTTTGTGGTAACCGAAATTCTTAAAGTTTGCTAAGCTATATAGACATATTTTGTACTTAATAAGAAATTGTGCTATAAGGCACATTTCAAAAAATGATAAAATATGTTCATAAATGTATCAATCTGAAGAATGTTGATGTAACAGTTTACAGTGGCCTATTTTTCAGTGTTCACTGAAAGTTAAAATATCAAATAGTTTTAAGTTCTAATGAAAACTACTTGATATAATAAGGAAAATATTTTGGTATGTTAAGATGTGTGTTTTAATAAGAGAAAGTATAAAGAATGGAAATTCGTTTTGTTGAGAGTAAAGAAGGTTAATTGTTCTAAAGTACAGGTATTTATTTAAAGGGAGACAGAGAGACAGAGACAGAGAGAGCAGTGTGGTGCAGCAGCGTGGTGCCTTTTGTTGTGGCAGATCCGCTCAGCCTGTTGCTTTGGGGGAAGGTCAAGGTGTTTAGAGATAAGGCGGGATAAACCCAGTCAAGCCCCAGGCAAGCCCAGGCATAATTCTCACCGGTTTATGTGCTTGGGACCATGGGGCAAGTGAAGAATAAATTACTATATTCTTACAGATATAATCATGCTATGTGAAAGTAAAGCAAGTGAGTCTTAATATCAAGAACACAGCAAAATCGGAGTTTTGTTTTCAGTTGGAAAGACAAAGTATTCTTTAACTGTTAGTCTGCTCTTAATATTGAAAGATTGCAAAGGGTTCTCTAATTGTTTTATTAAAACAGTTTCTTATGCTTAAAGTCTTAATGAATTGTCTGAGTATTTAAGAAAATACGATCTTAATATTAAAAAGACTAAGCTAAGTGTTAACAACTATCTAACCTGCATTTGCTTTTAAACTTTCTTATTATCATTCTAGTTCAATAATAAGTGCTATTTAATAACTATAATTCTATTTAGGCAAGTGCCTTAAAACCTTTTGACAACTTCCCAAGACCAAATTTTTAAAAAGTATTTTTACCTCTCAATTAACTCTGATATTTTCCAGAGGGCCCCTGGAACATATCTAGAATTTCTTCTCATCAAAGAAAATATTTGACTAATTTGGCTTGTTTACCTGATAGATACTTACCTAAAAAGTGCTGTCAAAAGGAATAATGCTAAACTTTATTACTGAATGTTTTATGTCACAGAAATATGACTCTTCCCCCTAAGACGCTTACTCCTGATGCCAAATTACATTTACCTGTTAGCACTACTATAATCACTGACTGTGTATGTATTAATTGTACTCATGTACCCTCTTACTGTAATTGTACAATCAATGTAAAATAGTCTTCTGGATATAGACTTCCAAATGGTTAAGTATTTTTGTGTAATAACAAAACATATCAAGCCCTCTCTCCACACTATCAAGGTGTTTGTGGGGTGGGACGCATTCTTCCTGCTCTAATAGACCATCCTGAATATAAGCACAAGAGACTTCTCCAAGCTCTGCCATCTGACTGTGATGAAAACTTGAAGCTTTGAGGTCCTGCTGCTGTTGCAGTTGTAGCTGCGTTCCTCCTGCCGGTTCCTGGACTTGTCGTTGGAATGCTAGAGGAGATATCTAAGCTGGCCTGCGCATATAGCAAAACAACAAAATTGACTGCTTCTGTATTATCTGAACTCCACCAAGAACTGAGAGAATTGCGAGTTGCAGTGCCTCAGAATCGTGCTGCTGTGGACTGTGCTGTTAAAAGAGCATGTAAGATGTGAACAGTTTCCAAGAATGTGTTGTTTCAATTTGTCTGATTTTTCTCAAACTACCCAAAATCAATTAGATGATATCCCCGGTCACCACAGAACCATGTAAGTCCTATCTTGTTTGCAGCCAAAACTACATCTGATATATTAAATCAGATGAAAGACATGTGCAAAGAACCCCTGAGTAGTCTCTGGCACGCTGTCACAGCTCTTAACTCTAAGCATTTTATGGCTTTTGTGGCTGTTACTAGGGCCTTGTGTCCTTCGCAGCATGTAAAAACTCATCCAACAAGCCTTAAGAGGCCTGCATCATTTGAAATTGCAGACGGCCCCCCCCCACTTGTAAATCATAAGATCTAAAGTCAAGTATGGTAGCCAATGACGGGTAAGATATGGTTGAATTGTAAATACCAACCTAAGACAGGGAGTGGTCGACAGAGGACTATAGCCCCATGACGGGTAAGGATTTACTTCAACCATACAACCTAAGACAGGCACCTACCTTGACCCAGTCTGAGTTAGACTGGTTGTTTTATTAAAGAGAAAAAAGAGATGAGATAGTCAAAGACGGGTAAGCACCCTAGAGCCTCTGGCAACCTAAGACAGGGCTTCCACATTGGAGTGGGAGTACCAATGACAGGTAAGATCAGAGTCGTTGCCTTGGGGCACCTAAGACAGACACTGTCTTATTATAAAATAAAAAAGGGGGAGATGTTGGAAGCAAACCTGTGGGCCTTTAGGCAGGCTCGGTTACGAAAGCCCCACCCTTAAAACCTCCCTCCCAAGGGCCCCCACCCACAAGATGGCAACCTCCCTGCTTCTCTTTCGGGTTCTTTGCTCCCGCCGGCGCTAACCAAGGCTCAATCACCCCTCTGCACCTTCCCGCTGGCACCGCCTAAGGCCCAATCACCACCTGACCCACCCCTTCCTCACTACCTGTATAAATTGAGCCTGCAAACAATAAACTGTCAGCTTGATCAGATATCCTGTCTTGCTGTCTGTTCTTTGTGTCCCTTGCCCCTTCATTCTCTCCTCCAGGTCGTCGACCCCCGTTGACTGTCCTGCGGGTCGGGACACTGTGCAAAGAAGAAATTGAAGTTGGGATGAATAACAGACAAGATGCAATCCAGAAGTGGCAGGAGACAGTGTGCTGAGTAGTTGGCCTTGGTGGTCTTCAAGCAGCTCTTGTTCTCTAAATTAAAGGAGAAATTGAAGACATGGTCATAAATTGAGACAAAAGTCAATGACAATGCAATGAAAATCTTACTATTGTGTTCATAGAAAGGGCCCCCTGCTGCTTGAGTTAAATAAACTAAGGCAGTACTGGATATCCTGGGTCAGACACTACTGTGTGAAAGTTCTAAGAACACAGACTGTGCAGCAGAATCTGGAGAAGCACATTGCACATGGAAAATGGAGTATTAGAAAGGACAGGGTAAAGCCTATTGGGCTCCATGACCTTGATCCTAAAGCAAGGCAAAGGCACATTGGGTTAGGAATTTTCAGCCAGGGCTGTTGAGAGGTCCTCTTTGCATGGAGCTGATAAAGGGGGAAACTTTTTTACCCAGAATAATTGGAAAAGAATGTTCTGGAATTTTTGAGTTAGCCCGAAGAGAAAGATGTCAATAATGTGGCTAGAAAGGAATAGTTAAATACTCATAGAAGGCAGCTACTAGCATGGTGGTTAAAACCAAGGGCTTTGAAATCAGGTGTAAGTTCAAATCTCTGATCTGAAGTTAAATGTCCGTGTAAAGTTGGGGAACCTACTTAGACCTAGTAAACCATAGTTTCCTCTTGCTGCAAGGGGGATAGCAGTCCTTACTTTACAGAGGCATTGGTCAGATTTAATAAGATAATAACTAGAGAACAGTATGGTGCTCACTCAGTACCATGGGGCTGTCACTCTGCAAGTAGTGTGACATGGTAGAGGTGGTGAGAAATATTGATAGTGGTGATATATCTCCAGGTAATTTAGATTCTCAGTCCTTTTCTACTTCAAAAAGCGGCTTTCTTTCCTAATTTATTCTGACCTAAAGAATTACACCCTTTTATGTAGACCAAGTGTTATTTAGAGATTTCCAATATGCCACCTTGATTTTACTATTTACATAGATAAAAAGTGGCTTTTGTAGATTTTCTTTTTGATATACTATGATCTGTCAACATTTAATAAAAAAGACATTTTGGCCAAGACAGCCCATCAATTCAGTCAAACAACTAATTTGGCAAATTTTTGCCTCCCTGGATCAGACTGACAGGCTGTTTGCCAACTTGATGTAATTGACTAAATGTTTCTGTTCCCCATTGATACAGACTCAAGTGACTTTTTTCTTTGTGATTTGCGTGGGAAAATGTACTGAATCTGAGGAAGTTGGGTGATTCTGGTGAACTTAAGCAATTGCTTTTGTGTTTGCCTTTTAATTTAGTCCTCTAAGGGCTTAAGATCTAAAGGGGATACAGAAGACCTAGGAGAAATTGGACAATGGTTTGGGGATGGGGATGGGTCAGTATTGTGCTCAGGGGTTGGATGTTTTAGAGTGGAAAGTGTGGGCAGCTTAAAGATAACTTGGCACTTGTCCTGAGTTCCCATCCCCAGGATATGGGTCAAACTGCAGTGGCTGTAGGGAAGCTCTGTTCATCTCTGATTTCTATACCTGTTTGCCCTTCTTCCACCAGTGTAGCAGAAATTTAATTTCTCTGGCCTTCTAGCATTTATTTCTAATGTTTACAGAAATAATTCCATAATATCCTTTTAAAGGATTCTCTTTTTCCAACCCAGTGTAGACTTGCCTTGTTGAATTTAAATCAGGTTACCCTTCCCTCTCCTTCCTTGTTCAAAAGGTGGGTTCTTCCTCTCCTGGGGCTTGGAATCTTTAGCCTTTTAACGGTAGAAAATGTATTAGGAGCTCATTCATTATATTGGGGGAGCTCTGAGAAGAAGTTTAGATCATTCCTGCTGCTTAGATTTCCACACCTGCCTTGCTTTCTGTACTTTCCTGAGCTTGGTTCTCTGGCTTTCCCATCAATTCCCTAATCCTAAACCCTTCTTCATATTATTTGAATATTTTCCTTTTCTGATTAAGTTAATATGACTCTATTTCCTTGACTTGCAAACAAAGATGGGACTATCACCACTGGTTAGTTGCCCAGC
Organism: Manis pentadactyla; assembly: GCF_030020395.1. Lineage (NCBI taxonomy): Eukaryota > Metazoa > Chordata > Mammalia > Pholidota > Manidae > Manis > Manis pentadactyla. The sequence goes on from NW_026644814.1 coordinate 80,373, forward strand.
CAACAGACATTCTCCTCTCCATAGTCTGCTTATAGGTCTGCCTTGAACAACAGGGGCTGACTACATGTTCACTTTCATGGTTTCTCTTGAAGTTAGGTAGAGGTGGCTGTGTTCATCTGGTATGGCATTGTAACAAAGTACCACCAACTGGGTGACTTAAATCACAGGAATTTACTGTGTCCTAGTTCTGGAGGCTGGAAGTCCAAGATGAGGGTATTGGCAGGGTTGGTTCCTCCTGAGGGCCATGAGGGGAGGCTCTGTTCCAGGCTTCTCTCCTTGGCTTATAGAGGTCTTATCCGTGTGTCTTCATATCATCTTCCCTCTTTCCATGTCTGTGCCCAAATTTCCTCTTCTTATAAGGACACTAGTCATGTTGGATTGAGACCCACCTAACTAACCTCTCTTTAACCTGACTACCTCTTATCTCCAAATAAGGTCATACTTTGAAGTACTACGGGTTAGGGCTTCAACTTATAAATTTGGGGGAGGTACAATTCAGCCCTTAACAGTGGCCAGGTGATCCAGTCCTAATCAGTGAGGCATAAGGGGAACATTATGTCTGTAATGAGTTTTCCTGCCTAGTTACAGAGAGAGATGTGTAAAGGGCCTGTTCTGTCTTAAATGCTGTAGTGTTAGGATATAATAGCCAGAGTTATGGCAGCCATCTTGTGATCAGAAGGTAATAAACCAGAGGCTGAAAATCTACATGTGGAGGACAGTGGAGTAAAAGGTTGGAAAAAATGAAAATGGATCCCTGATGTGATGCTGAACCAGCTCTGGAATACCTAGCACCAGATTTAGATATGTGAGATAATGGAACACTTTGTTGTTTAAATCACTGTTACTTGTTACCATTCCACCTTAAGATAGAATCCTCCCCAGAGGCAATAAAATGCTCAGTGCCTTATGCCTTCACTCCTTTCCTCATTTTCCCTCTACTCACAGATTATTGATTATTAACTTATCCGTGGTGTAAATGTCTGATATTTGGTGACAAAATTTCAAGTCACCCAAATGGGTCACTTCTACCTCATTCAGTGAACGTATTTCTCATGACAAGTAGGTTAGTAGCAGAATAAGTCCACAACTGAATCTCAGTTGCATTTGGTCACCCCATCCCCCCAAAGTGCAAACCATTTCTTTGCTATTTTTCCCACAGTTTACTGGGGACATGGTAGATACTGACATGAAGTCATGAAGGCAGTGTGGGCATGGGACAAGCTCACAGGGAAGCTAGATTTTAAATTAGGATTTCTTTTCCTTTATGTTTTATTTAATTTTATTATTTGGTGGTTCAAATCACTCTCCTACAGGGAAGTCCTGTTCAAAGTCTATAGCTGCATCAAGGTGGGAAGAGATGAATAAAATTATTAAAATCATTCTGGGGATAGTAAAGTATTTGCCTTGCAGGGTTATTATGAGGATTGGATGAGTTAATACATATAATTCACTTAGTACAGTACTGGGCACATAGTAATGCTAGGTAAGAATTGCTTTGCAAGTAATAACAATTGATGTGCAGTTTTCAGTTTATCATACTGCTGATTGTTTGTACACTCAAAGGAAGGCTGGGACATCTCTGCATAATCTACAATAACCTTGTATTGCGGTTCCCAATTCTGACCACATATTAAAATCAGCACAAGCCAAGGTGATGCCCAGACCAGCTGAATCACAACTCTGGGGTTTAGGCTCCAAAAAATCTGAACATTTAGATTATCCCCCACATGATTCTGGTGAACACAGCCTCACACTGTATTTGGAAATTATTGACAGTCTGAGGGCAATGGCTGATTTTTGCTGATCAGATCTTAGCTGTAGGGGTACTGGGACAAGAGTCATAGAGAAAGCATGAGGACCATTTAATCTAGCCCCACATTTTGTGGATGGGAATGTTGGAGGCCAAAGAGTTTGAACGACTTCCTGAAGCTGCACAAGTAGTGAGTGGCAGAGATGGGGCTAAGCTCCCACCTGGAACCTTTCCTTTGAACTTCCTGCCGGCCCTCTTGTCCCCTGCCAGGCTATCAGCTCATGATGGCAGGGTGGGGCTATCTTCTTTGTATTCCTTCTGTATCATGGTGTCCCAAACAGAGTAAGACCCCAATATATACATTTGATGGTGAACAAACTGTCCTGCAACCAACCTCTTCTTCTTCTTCTCTGAGTCATGCACCCCAAAGAGCTCGGTTTTGTGGTAAGTGGAGGATTACATGCTCTGCACCAGTGGGGCCCCAGTCAGGTGGGCAAGAGGGGAGGTTGTGTTCTCTGTTATATTCAGTCTGATTCCTCAGGGCTTTTGGAATTCTCACAGATGGGAACTTTTCCTTTCTACCTCCTTGTAGCAAGACCTCTACCTCTTCCTCTTGGCCAAGATGCTTTTGGTTTAACCCAACTTGAGCTTCTTTAAGTAGGAAGGGAAATTCATCTCATGGAGCCCAAGAGCCTCAGGGTGGACCAGGACCAGGAGCTAGAAAAATATTATGGATTCAGGCAGCCATTTCTTGTCTTCTTGCTTCTCTATTCTATTTTCCCTACAGATAAGCTTTTTCTTCCTCACCAACTGCAAGGTCCAAGATGATCAGGCTGTAATTCTTAAGATTTTCCCCTCTTCCCAAACCCTTAGTTCTAGGCACAGGCAGAGCTTGTCTCTAGGTAACTCAAGGTCATAAGTCCAAATTTCTTGGAAAGGGAATCTGTTTGGCCCACGTGGGGCCAAGGGCCCCTTAGAGCTTGGATTAAGTCTGGTTAGGGACCCCAGGGTCATGGAATAATAATGTGAGTGTTAGAGGAGTGAGCAAAGTGTAGTTCTTATAGTCTTGCAGGTCGGTGTGTGTGTGTTTGCAATGGACAGACTCTCTATAAACTAACTACAAGAGATGTTTGTCAGCTTTACTGTGAAAACAACCCCAAAATCCCAATGACTTACAACAATAAACATTTGAATCTTATTTTACATGTGCTGTGGCTCTGTGCCATGTGTTATCTCAGCCAGGACTGAGGTGGAAGAAAGAGCCCTTATTTGGGAAATGTTTTTCTTGTCACAAAGAGAAAAGAAACAGAGACTGAGCCAAACTCTGCACCTGCTCAGAAAGCTTCCCCTTGGAAATGGCTTGGCTCATTTCTGCTCACAGTCCATTGGCCAAAAAGTCCCATGACCAAGCTGGACAATGTGGTGGAGAACACACACCACCTCCAGGAAGGCTCTCCAGGTCACTTGCCAATAGGCAGGTAGTGGGATCATGACCAGGGCAGGATGCAAGTGTGAACAATAACACAGTTGGCCACAGCAGATTTTAATAACAATAATAGCAACAATAATTGACCTTTAACAAGAACTTAAAATGTGCAAGACACTGTACTAAGAGTTTTATGTGAAATACTTCATTTAATTATTCCAATAACCTTATGAATAACCACTATTATCCTCACTTTATAAGAAGGAAAAAGAAAGCTTAGAGAGGCTAAATAATTTGCTTCCTGCTACACAGCCCATAAGTGAGATTGCCTAGATTGAATTAAGTACACCAGGGAATGCCCCCTGTATCAGTTTCCCATTGCTGCTGGAACAAATTACCCCAAACCTAGTGGCTTAAAACAATGTAATCTACTATCTTATGATTCTATAGGTCACAAATCTGACCTGGGTCTCACTAGGCTAAAATCAAGGTGTCGGCAGGGCTGCGTTCCTTTCTGGAGGCCTTAGGGGAGAATCCATTTCCTTCCATTTTCTGTCATCTAGGAGCTGCCCCCGTTCCTTGATGAGTGGCTCCTTTCTCTGACTCCAAAGCCAGCAATGGTGGGGTGATTCCTTCTCTGACTTTCTCCTCTGCTTCCCTCTCCCACTTTTAAGGACCCCCATGATTACATTGAGCCCACCCAGATAATCCAGGAGAATCTTTTCATCTCTAGGTCCTTAATCACATCTGAAAAGTCCCCTTTTTCATGTAAAGTAACATGTCTACAGGTTTTAGAGCTTAGGATGTGGACATCTTTGGGGACTGTTATTCTGCCTACCACATTGCCTTTCCTTTGGTCCCATACGTGGCCTCCAAGAAATGCCTTAAAAAATGGCAAAGATAACCAACCCTCCATTCTCATTTACACTGATTTTTTCCAAAAATCAAAAACAAATTAAGAAGGAGGGACAACAACTCATATAATCAATGTAGAGCCCAAAGCTGATCATCTATTTGTTAGCTGTGAAAGAGAAAGAGCCTAGTGTTGGCTCTTACAGTAGAAAATCCAATGAAGTTCATTACTAGTGTTTCCGGCACGATGCCATAATTAATATATGGTAACAATATTACTAAGAACGAAAACATACAATTATGCCCTTAAAAATGTCAACATGAAAAGTAAACTTAATAAAAGATAGGCACAGGAACATACGTAACAAATATTATCTTTAATAATGAAATTATTTATGATCAAACATTTTTACTTAATTTCAGTTCAATTCTAAAGTAGTCATAGTAATGTCATCATTAAATATTAATGTTAACAGAAACAACCTAATTCAGAGGTTATTAAAGCTTCAAATTAAGTTTCTTTTTCTTTTCCTAACCAAAAAGTTCTGCCTAGAAGGGCATTGGGGGATTTCTAGCACATGTGTTTTATTAACATCGATTTGTGGGGCTGAGGGAGGACCGCATCAGATGAGGTTAAGCCTGAACTCCTAGGCAATATTAATGAGACATTTTCTCTCCTGCAACCAGAGGAGTGGTTATTATCTGTGCTTTTCTTGGTTCAGAGTTAGCTGTTGTTTGGGGTATAATAAACTATCACTTGTTACCTAGTAAACTGCTGCAAAACTCAAAACATTTTATTGTTCATGATTCAGTGGGTCAGCAGTTTGGGCTGAGCTGCTGCTGGTCTCATCTGGGGTCCTTCTGGTTGCCTGACTGGAGCTGGTTGTCTAAGATGGCCTCCCTCACGTTGTCTGGTGGTTGCTGCTTGGCTGTCAGTGGGACCGCATGTCTCCAGGACGTTAGCTTAAGCTTCTCCACATGGCGGCTGGGTTCCAAAAACAGCAAGAGAGAAAATAACCCTCAGTTTGTGATTGCCTCTCAAGCTTCCGCCCATGACATGTTTACTTTTGTCCCATCGGCTAAAGGGAGCCATATAACCAAGACAACAGTCAGAGAGGGAGGAAATTCATACAGACATAGATACAAGGAGAGCTATGACTGTATCCATCTACCACATGGAGAATTATCTAGCACGCATCTGAATTCTCTAGAGATAAATGACAGGAAAGGGAATAAGAACGCTTTACCCCTTCTGTGTCATAATGGGGTTGTGGTCCCCAAGAAAAAAGCCACACATATTTCAGTCATTCAATGACAAGCTTGTCAAAGTTCCTGTTAGCTTCTTAAATGCTTCGGGCAGAGATAGAGGGCCCAAGGTTAATGAATGACTCTTGCGGTGTTTGATTCTCGTCATAAGCTGAGATGCGTGTAATACCCATTCACTTGACAGGACCCTATCCTGACCAGCACCTCGGGAGCTATTACTTTACAGTGGCAGAACCCGGATTCAAATTGTGCTTCTTCGAAGAGTCATGGACATGCATCTCTGCACCCGGGTGTACGCACACAGATTTTCTTGATACTTTCCACTTACTGAGAGAGGATTGTTGAAATCCCTCACTATAATTGTGGATTTGCCTATTTCTCTTTTTAGTTCTTTCAGATTTTGCTTCATATATTTTGACACTCTGTTATCCAGCATATATATTTAGGATTGTTAGACCTTCTTGATGATTTATCTTTTTATTATTAGATTAGATGCTGCAATATCTGTAATAATAGAAATATCATGAGAAGAGTTCAGGTAATATCACTGCTACAAAGTATGCTTTCTCTCATATTAATAAAGTTGGCCTTCATTTGATTAATGTTTCCTATCTTTTTCCTATTCCTTTATTTTTATCTTTCCTGTAGTCATTTCTCTGACTGCTTTAGTAATTTTTTTTAAAATCGGCTTTCAGCAATTTGATTTTGATATCTTGGTGCAGTTTTCTTCAAGTGCAATTCTGCTTCTGGTTCATTGTGCTTCCTGAATCTTCTTGAATCTGTGAGCTTGTAGACCTTTGGATGCATTTTCTTTCCTTGCCAACCATTTTAGTCTTTTAATTGATGATTGACAAGCAAATGATGCACAAGTTTTGAATTTGCCGAGATCCAAAAGAAAAGAATATTGGTTGATTAATTCTGGTTGGGACAGAAACAACCAGTTTGATAAAGTCCAGGGAGATTCAATTCATCCAGGGATCAAAAGTTTTCTATCAGGAGTCAGACTACCTGTCCCTTTTCCTACCTCTGCCATTTATGTGCTACGGCAGGTCTTGGGCAGGTCACTTGCTCATCAGGACCTCACTTTTCCTATCTCAGAAATGAGAGATTTGGGCCTTCTGAAGACCTTTCCAACTCCTGCATTTCAGTGTTCCATGATTTAATGCTGCTTTTCAAACATGCTCCAGAAAATGTGAATCTCATGTAATGACTTAGAAAGAAAGAGCTTCCCTGTTCAAACACATCTGGCAAACTTTGCAAACTATTGTATTTCATAGAATCTAAAATGCCACTAAACAAATACATATTTATATTCAGCTAAGAAAGACAAGCTGCTGCCAACTAAACCGTGAAACAACCCTTTCTTAGCACTTAGAATTTTTAGTTTATACTTGCTGAAAGAGTTGTGTAACATTTGTGTAGATATATACTTTATCATAATCACTCTTGGGTGTACATCAAGAAGAAAATTTAAGCAAATTAAATTGCTTAGGCGTCCTTCCCATTGAGTTTGACTCTTCTCCATCATTTGTTTGCCTCTGAGTCATTGATGTCTGTATTTTCCCACAAGGTATCTTCTTCTATGACATCAAGAGTTTGGGTGATGCAACATTTTTAAAAAACATGCTCCACTATTGTCTCTGGGTTTTTCTTCCAAGCCATTGACACCCACTATGCAAATTTTAATGCATATGTTCAGGCACAGCTGTTTTCTGGCTGACTACAACTGTAAGATGCATTTTGATTTCAGAAATGTAACACATGAAAAAAAATGTGCATTTTGGACTGAAGGAAGTATGGGATAATGCATTCTTGGATACGCATAATGCAGGATACATATTTAAGGCTCTGAGATACCCTGCACTAAGAAAAACTTCTATTTAACTGTGTTTATCCCAGTGTTTCCCAAATTTCATTGACCCTGGAATCCAGGCCCACTCCTAGTATCTGTAGGGCCCTGACAAGAGTGTAAATGGAGGCCTATATACCAAACCTCTGAAGGTTGAAAATTATAAATTAAGCTAATAAACTCTTATGTAATATATGCTCTATCCTCCTATCTTGACAAATATACCTTCCTAACTACCTGGGAATTCAGGTTTCAGTTTAGAATTCTTGGACTCCTTAGAAGCACCAGAGCCTGGGGAGCACCAGAGCTAGGCCTTTGTTACTCAAGACCAAGATTGGGGCCTCTCTTGCATGGGCTAGCATTTTTATAACATAACATCTATTAACATCTCACAGTACAGGCAACATTTTCCAATAGCTCCTGTAAGGGAAGATGGTTCTATTCATGAATGTGCTTTTATTTCCTTTTCCTTCCTTTATCTTCTCTTTACCACTTCTTTTTCCAAACCTCTTCTTTAGTTGACAAATAATATCCAATTAAAAAAATTTGAAGTATAGTTGGTATGTGACAGTATCTTGGTTTTCAGTATAAAACACAGTAGTTACACACATTATTAAGTCCTCACCCCAAGCAGTGCAATTACTGTCAACATAGGAAATTGTCACAGAACCACTGGCTGTATTCTCTGTGCTGTCCTACTATCCCTGTGACCAGCTTAGATTATGACTGAGAATTTTTGTGCCCCTTTGTCCCTTTCACCCTCACCACTCACCCACCCTAAACCTTCCACCTTGGGACCCAGTAGTCACTTCTCAGTGTCTATGAATCTATTGCTGTTTTGTTCCTTCTATTTTGTTTTGTTTTTATATTCTAAAAATAAGTGAAATCATATGGTATGTATCTTTCTCCACCTGGCTTATTTCACTGAGCATAATACCATCTAGATCCATCCATGTTGTTGCAAATGGCAGGATATCTTTTTATGGCTGAATAATATTCCATTGTGTTTATGTACCACCTATTATTTATCCATTCATCTGTTGATGGACACTTAGGTTGCTTCCATATCTTGAATATTGCAAATAGTGCAGCAATAAACATAAAGATATGTATATCTTTTCGAATCAGATTTTGTGTTTTTTTTTATATTTCCTAGGAGTGGAATTCTAGGTCAAATGGTATTTCTATTTTTTGAGGAACTTACGTACTGCTATCCACAGTGGTGGCACCAATTTGAATTCCTACCAAAAGAGTAGGAGGGTTCCTATTTCTCTGCATTCTTGCCAACATTCGTTGTTTCTTGTCTTTCTATTTCTATTCTATTTCATTGATCTATGGGTCTGTTATCATGCCAGTACCAAATTATTTTGTTTTGATTACTGTGGCTTTGTAGTAGAGCTTGAAGTCAGGGAGTATAATCCCCCAAGCTTTGAGCTTTGTTGTTCTTTCTTAGGATTGCTTTGGCTATTCAGGGTCTTTTGTGGTCCCATTTGAATTTTAGAACTATTTGTTCTAGTTCATTGAAGAATACTGTTGGTATTTTGATAGGGATTGCCTTGAATCTGTAAATTGCTTTAGGGAAGATGGTGATTTTGACAATATTAATTCTTCCTATCTATGATCATGGGATAGGTTTCCATTTATTGATGTCTTCTTTAATTTCTATCATTAGCATCCTGTAGTTTTCAGAGTAAAGCTCTTTCACTTCCTTTGTTAGATTTTTTCCCAGGTATTTTATTCTTTTTTTTCTTTTTTTCTTTTTTTTTTTATTCTTAGCTGTGTGAGAAATTTTTTTTTTTTGGTATCATTAATCTACAGTTACATGAAGGATATTATGTTTACTAGGCTCCCCCCTTCACCAAGTCCCCCCCACATCCCCGTTCACAGTCACTGTCCATCAACATAGTAAGATGCTGTAGAATCACTACTTGTCTTCTCTGTGTTGCACAGCACTCACTCCCCGTGCTCCCCCAACACTATACATGCTAATCGTAATGCCCCCTTTCTTTTCTTCCCACCCTTATCCCTCCCTACCCACCAGTCCTCCCCACTCCCTTTCCCTTTGGTAACTATTAGTCCATTCTTGGGTTCTGTGCTTCTGCTGCTGTTTTGTTCCTTCAGTTTTCTTTTGTTCTTATACTCCACATATGAGTGAAATCATTTGGTACTTGTCTTTCTCTGCCTGGCTTATTTCACTGAGCATAATACCCTCTAGCTCCATCCATGTTGTTGCAAATAGTAGGATTTGTTTTCTTCTTATGGCTGAGTAATATTCCATTGTGTATATGTACTGCATCTTCTTTATCCATTCATCTACTGATGGACACTTAGGTTGCTTCCATATCCATATCTTGGCTATTGTAAATAGTGCAGTGATAAACATAGGGGTGCATCTGTCTTTTTCAAACTGGAGTGCTGCATTCTTAGGGTAAATTCCTAGAAGTGGAATTCCTGGGTCAAATGGTATTTCTATTTTGAGCATTTTGATGTACCTCCATACTGCTTTCCACAGTGGTTGAACTAACTTACATTCCCACCAGCAGTGTAGGAGGGTTCCCCTTTCTCCACAACCTCGGCAACATTTGTTGTTGTTTGTCTTTGGATGGTAGCCATCCTTACTGGTGTGAGATGATATCTCATTGTGGTTTTAATTTGCATTTCTCTGATGACAAGCGATGTGGAGCATCTTTTCATGTGTCTGTTGGCCATCTGAATTTCTTCATTAGAGAACTGTCTATTCAGCTCCTCTGCCCATATTTTAATTGGATTATTTGCTTTTTGTTTGCTGAGGTGTGTGAGCTCTTTATATATTTTGGATGTCAACCCTTTATCAGATCTGTCATTTTCAAATATATTCTCCCATACTGTCGGATACCTTTTTGTTCTATTGATGGTGTCCTTTGCTGTACAGAAGCTTTTCAACTTGATATAGTCCCATTTGTTCATTTTTGCATTTGTTTCCCTTGCCTGGGGAGATATCTTCAAGAAGAGGTTACTCATGTTTATGTCTAAGAGGTTTTTGCCTATGTTTTTTTCTAAGAGTTTTATGGTTTCATGACTTCCATTCAGGTCTTTGATCCATTTTGAATTTACTTTTGTGTATGGGGTTAGACAATGGTCCAGTTTCATTCTCTTACATAGCTGTCCAGTTTTGCCAGCACCATCTGTTGAAGAGACTGTCATTTCCCCATTGTATGTCCATGGCCCCTTTATTGAATATTAGTTGACCATATATGTTTGGGTTAATGTCTGGATTCTCTAGTCTGTTCCACTGGTCTGTGGCTCTGATCTTGTGCCAGTACCAAATTGTCTT
>NW_026644815.1:0-89768 GCF_030020395.1 Manis pentadactyla
GTGTACTGTGAGCGTGTATTTTGTGTGTTTTGTTTCGGGCTTCCCGCGTGAGGGTCTGTGTGTGCTCCATATTGCACGCTTGTGGCTGTGTGTGTGGTGTGTAGTGTGCTATAGGTGTGTTGTGTGTGTTTTGGTTGTTTGTGTGTGGGTTCGTATGTGCTCTGTCTTTTGGTGCGTGTGATTGTGATTTGTGTGCGTGTTTGTGTTAGAGAGGTTGTGTGTGTGCTTCGCAGTTTGAGTTATGCACGTGACGTGAGATGTGTTGACTGTGTGCGGTCTTGCTTGTTTAGTATGTCCCATGGTGTATGTCCCAGTAAGTAGCCTGTGCGATGTTTTTCGTGAGTGTTGTGAGCAGTCATGGGCCTTGAGGTGTGTGGTGTGTGTCTTGTGACTCTTGTTTGGCGTGTTTCTGTGTTGTGTGTGCGTTCTGCTCTGTACTCCTGTTTGAGGATGTATGCGCGGTGTGTGTGTGCATGGTTGAGTGTGTAGTGGGAAATGTGTGCTACTTGTCTCTGTTGGTTATGTGTGTGTTGCCTGTGGATCTGTGAGTGTTGTGTGTGTTTTTCATGTGTGATTGTGATCTGTGTGTGGTTGTGTTTGAGTGGTTGAGTGTATGTGGTTGTTATGTTTGTGATGTGAGCTGTGTTGTCCGCGTGTGGTTGTGCTTGTTTGGTGAGTCTCATTCTGTGTGCTGCAGGTACTCTCACAAATGTGATTTGTGTGTTAGTGAGGAATATTTGCTCTGTTGTGACGGGTGTGTGCCCTGTGACTGTTATGTCGTTCCTTTCTGAGTTTTCCGTGTGTTTGCATAGCGTAGTGGGGCCAGTGTGTGTGTGTGTGTGTCTGTGGCGTGTCCGAGTGTGTTTGTGTGTGGGGTGTGTAGCACGTGAAATGTGTCCTGTGTGCGCTAATTGTTGGTTGTGAGCTTTGCGTGTGGTTTTGTATTTGTTGTGTGTGTTACGCATGTGTGAATGTGACACGTGCTTGGCTGTTTTTGAGAGGTTTTGTGTGTAATTGGTATGTGTGTGAGGTGAGGTGTGTTATCTGTACGTGGTTTTGCCTTTTGTAGTGGGCGTCATTGTGTGTGTGGTGTGTACATGGTTAACTAGTTTTGAGAATTGCGTGCCGTTAAGCCTTGTGATATTCGTGGTGTGTGTTGTTTCATATGTTGTGCTTTCTGCGTGTTGACTTTGTGTGTGTTCCCCATGTCTTTGTGTTTGTGGGTGTTTATTTGTGTTCGTTGTGGTTATTCCTTGAGAGTGCGTTTTGCGTGGCTCCGTGTGTGGTATGTAGTGGTTGCGTCGGTCTGTGTGTTGTGTTGTTAATGCAGGGTGTTGTGGGAGACATGAGTTGTGATGTTTAATTTGTGCGTGATGTTTGTGTGTGTGGTGTGATGTATTCTGTGATTTGTGTATTATTTTGTACTGTGTTAATGCATCGATGTGTTTCTTTGAATGTGTGGTTTGTGTGTGCGATATTTGCGTTTGACGTCTTTTTGTGATGTGTTTCGTGTTTGCTGGCTTTTCTGTTAGGTGTGAGGTGCGTTGTTTTTTGTGTACACGGTAGGGCGCGTTTTCTGGTGTTTGCGATTGTGTGCGTGTTCTGTGTTGTGTCACATCACCCGTGCTGTGTTATTGTGTTTCTTGTGGTGATGTCTGTGACCTGTTGGTTTAATGTGCGTGGCGGTGTTTATGTGATTGTGTGTGCGTTTCCTGTGTGTTGTGTTCTTTCTGTGTTGTGACTGTTGTGTAGACTGTCGTGTATGGGAGGTGTGCAGTTTTGTTGCTTCGCAATGTAAGTTCTGTGTGAATTTCCCCGTGGAGTTCTGTGTGACTGGTGTGGTTGTGGCTGGTTGTGTGCTTGGAGTGTGTCTTTGTGTGTTGTATGTTTGGCGTCCTTTGGGTGGCATGTTGTGTTCGTGGTTGGGAATGATAGGTGGCCTGCGAATGGTTTTCTGTTTCATGTTTAGTGTGTGGCGCGATCACACGTGTGTTGCGTGTTGCATGATGTGCAAGCATTATGTTCTCAGTTGCACGTGTGTTGTGTGTATTCCTTCCTGTTTTGCGTAGTGTGCGTGTGCTGTTTCATCTGGGTGTCTTTATGGGATACGAATTGTGTACTGAGTTGTATATGCTTTGTATGTATATCCTGTGCTTTGCATCATGCGTTCTGTGAGGACCTGGGTGCTGTCTGATTCAAGTGTGCTTTGAGTGACGTGTGTAGTGCGTGAAATGTGTGTCTCACAAATTCGGTGTTCTTTTTCTTGCGGCGTGCACATTTTCTGCATGCCGTTTTGCATGTGTTGTGTGTGGTGCGTGTTATGCGTGTGCTTGTGTTTGACAGCTGGTGTGCGTGGTCGGCTGTTGGAGTGATGAGTGTAATTTGTGATGTCTGTACTGTGCGTGGTCATGCTTGGTCAGTGTGCCTCACTGTGTGTGTTGCGTTTACTCTGAGAACCATGGTTCATGTGCATTGTGTGCAGTGATGAGCTCGGTGTGGGGGGGGGGTGGTTGTTGTTCAGTGTGATGTGCTGTTTGCGTGTTGAGGGTTTGTATGTAAACTCTGGTTTTGGGTGTTGTGGGTGATTTGCGTTTGTGCTGAATGTTTTGTGTTGGCGCCTTCTGTGTGTGTTGTTTGTGGCTGTGTGTGCTGTATTGTTTGCGTTGTACGTGGTGTGTGTTGTTCGTGCTAACTGTTGCGTTGTGTGTGCTGAGTCGTTTCGTTTCCTCGCTTTATGTCTTGCTGTGTGGGTTGTGCGTTACGTTGGTTACTGTGTATTCTGAGAGTTTGACCTATGTTGTGCTTTTAGGATTTGATTCTTGTGTAGTGTGCTCTTTGTGTTGTTGCTATAAGGTAGGGAATGATTTGTTGTGTTTGTGTTGTGAGTCTGTGTGTATTCTCTTTCGCTATGCTGTGTGTGCTGTGTGTTTTGGGTTGTGTTCTCTGTGATCTGTGAGTCTTGTTTATTCTCGGTGTGTTGCGTGTTGTCCGTGCTGTGTGTGTTGTGCATGTACTGGGTGCGGTATGGGTTCTCTACTGCTTGTTGAGTACACTGTCCTGTGTACATTTCTATGTGTGGCGTGCAACGTGTGATGTGTGTGGTTGTGAATTGTGTGTCCCGTGCTTTGAGTGGTTCTTTGTGGGCTGTATATCTCGTCATTGCTGATGAGATATCCATTGGTGTTTGTGTAGGTTCCGTGTTTGTTGTGTGCCCTCCAGTGTCCCTTTGTGTGTGCAATGTGTCTGGTCTTTCTTTTGTGTGTTGTGTTATGTACTGTGTTCTGGGTTGTTGAGTGCTGTCTATATGCTTTCTGTGTGTTACGCACAGGGTAGATGTGGGGCGGTCTGTGTATTTTGAGCATGCCGTGTGATGTAAAGCTTTGCGTTGTGTCTGAGGTGTACTGTGAGCGTGTATTTTGTGTGTTTTGTTTCGGGCTTCCCGCGTGAGGGTCTGTGTGTGCTCCATATTGCACGCTTGTGGCTGTGTGTGTGGTGTGTAGTGTGCTATAGGTGTGTTGTGTGTGTTTTGGTTGTTTGTGTGTGGGTTCGTATGTGCTCTGTCTTTTGGTGCGTGTGATTGTGATTTGTGTGCGTGTTTGTGTTAGAGAGGTTGTGTGTGTGCTTCGCAGTTTGAGTTATGCACGTGACGTGAGATGTGTTGACTGTGTGCGGTCTTGCTTGTTTAGTATGTCCCATGGTGTATGTCCCAGTAAGTAGCCTGTGCGATGTTTTTCGTGAGTGTTGTGAGCAGTCATGGGCCTTGAGGTGTGTGGTGTGTGTCTTGTGACTCTTGTTTGGCGTGTTTCTGTGTTGTGTGTGCGTTCTGCTCTGTACTCCTGTTTGAGGATGTATGCGCGGTGTGTGTGTGCATGGTTGAGTGTGTAGTGGGAAATGTGTGCTACTTGTCTCTGTTGGTTATGTGTGTGTTGCCTGTGGATCTGTGAGTGTTGTGTGTGTTTTTCATGTGTGATTGTGATCTGTGTGTGGTTGTGTTTGAGTGGTTGAGTGTATGTGGTTGTTATGTTTGTGATGTGAGCTGTGTTGTCCGCGTGTGGTTGTGCTTGTTTGGTGAGTCTCATTCTGTGTGCTGCAGGTACTCTCACAAATGTGATTTGTGTGTTAGTGAGGAATATTTGCTCTGTTGTGACGGGTGTGTGCCCTGTGACTGTTATGTCGTTCCTTTCTGAGTTTTCCGTGTGTTTGCATAGCGTAGTGGGGCCAGTGTGTGTGTGTGTGTGTCTGTGGCGTGTCCGAGTGTGTTTGTGTGTGGGGTGTGTAGCACGTGAAATGTGTCCTGTGTGCGCTAATTGTTGGTTGTGAGCTTTGCGTGTGGTTTTGTATTTGTTGTGTGTGTTACGCATGTGTGAATGTGACACGTGCTTGGCTGTTTTTGAGAGGTTTTGTGTGTAATTGGTATGTGTGTGAGGTGAGGTGTGTTATCTGTACGTGGTTTTGCCTTTTGTAGTGGGCGTCATTGTGTGTGTGGTGTGTACATGGTTAACTAGTTTTGAGAATTGCGTGCCGTTAAGCCTTGTGATATTCGTGGTGTGTGTTGTTTCATATGTTGTGCTTTCTGCGTGTTGACTTTGTGTGTGTTCCCCATGTCTTTGTGTTTGTGGGTGTTTATTTGTGTTCGTTGTGGTTATTCCTTGAGAGTGCGTTTTGCGTGGCTCCGTGTGTGGTATGTAGTGGTTGCGTCGGTCTGTGTGTTGTGTTGTTAATGCAGGGTGTTGTGGGAGACATGAGTTGTGATGTTTAATTTGTGCGTGATGTTTGTGTGTGTGGTGTGATGTATTCTGTGATTTGTGTATTATTTTGTACTGTGTTAATGCATCGATGTGTTTCTTTGAATGTGTGGTTTGTGTGTGCGATATTTGCGTTTGACGTCTTTTTGTGATGTGTTTCGTGTTTGCTGGCTTTTCTGTTAGGTGTGAGGTGCGTTGTTTTTTGTGTACACGGTAGGGCGCGTTTTCTGGTGTTTGCGATTGTGTGCGTGTTCTGTGTTGTGTCACATCACCCGTGCTGTGTTATTGTGTTTCTTGTGGTGATGTCTGTGACCTGTTGGTTTAATGTGCGTGGCGGTGTTTATGTGATTGTGTGTGCGTTTCCTGTGTGTTGTGTTCTTTCTGTGTTGTGACTGTTGTGTAGACTGTCGTGTATGGGAGGTGTGCAGTTTTGTTGCTTCGCAATGTAAGTTCTGTGTGAATTTCCCCGTGGAGTTCTGTGTGACTGGTGTGGTTGTGGCTGGTTGTGTGCTTGGAGTGTGTCTTTGTGTGTTGTATGTTTGGCGTCCTTTGGGTGGCATGTTGTGTTCGTGGTTGGGAATGATAGGTGGCCTGCGAATGGTTTTCTGTTTCATGTTTAGTGTGTGGCGCGATCACACGTGTGTTGCGTGTTGCATGATGTGCAAGCATTATGTTCTCAGTTGCACGTGTGTTGTGTGTATTCCTTCCTGTTTTGCGTAGTGTGCGTGTGCTGTTTCATCTGGGTGTCTTTATGGGATACGAATTGTGTACTGAGTTGTATATGCTTTGTATGTATATCCTGTGCTTTGCATCATGCGTTCTGTGAGGACCTGGGTGCTGTCTGATTCAAGTGTGCTTTGAGTGACGTGTGTAGTGCGTGAAATGTGTGTCTCACAAATTCGGTGTTCTTTTTCTTGCGGCGTGCACATTTTCTGCATGCCGTTTTGCATGTGTTGTGTGTGGTGCGTGTTATGCGTGTGCTTGTGTTTGACAGCTGGTGTGCGTGGTCGGCTGTTGGAGTGATGAGTGTAATTTGTGATGTCTGTACTGTGCGTGGTCATGCTTGGTCAGTGTGCCTCACTGTGTGTGTTGCGTTTACTCTGAGAACCATGGTTCATGTGCATTGTGTGCAGTGATGAGCTCGGTGTGGGGGGGGGGTGGTTGTTGTTCAGTGTGATGTGCTGTTTGCGTGTTGAGGGTTTGTATGTAAACTCTGGTTTTGGGTGTTGTGGGTGATTTGCGTTTGTGCTGAATGTTTTGTGTTGGCGCCTTCTGTGTGTGTTGTTTGTGGCTGTGTGTGCTGTATTGTTTGCGTTGTACGTGGTGTGTGTTGTTCGTGCTAACTGTTGCGTTGTGTGTGCTGAGTCGTTTCGTTTCCTCGCTTTATGTCTTGCTGTGTGGGTTGTGCGTTACGTTGGTTACTGTGTATTCTGAGAGTTTGACCTATGTTGTGCTTTTAGGATTTGATTCTTGTGTAGTGTGCTTCTTTGTGTTGTTGCTATAAGGTAGGGAATGATTTGTTGTGTTTGTGTTGTGAGTCTGTGTGTATTCTCTTTCGCTATGCTGTGTGTGCTGTGTGTTTTGGGTTGTGTTCTCTGTGATCTGTGAGTCTTGTTTATTCTCGGTGTGTTGCGTGTTGTCCGTGCTGTGTGTGTTGTGCATGTACTGGGTGCGGTATGGGTTCTCTACTGCTTGTTGAGTACACTGTCCTGTGTACATTTCTATGTGTGGCGTGCAACGTGTGATGTGTGTGGTTGTGAATTGTGTGTCCCGTGCTTTGAGTGGTTCTTTGTGGGCTGTATATCTCGTCATTGCTGATGAGATATCCATTGGTGTTTGTGTAGGTTCCGTGTTTGTTGTGTGCCCTCCAGTGTCCCTTTGTGTGTGCAATGTGTCTGGTCTTTCTTTTGTGTGTTGTGTTATGTACTGTGTTCTGGGTTGTTGAGTGCTGTCTATATGCTTTCTGTGTGTTACGCACAGGGTAGATGTGGGGCGGTCTGTGTATTTTGAGCATGCCGTGTGATGTAAAGCTTTGCGTTGTGTCTGAGGTGTACTGTGAGCGTGTATTTTGTGTGTTTTGTTTCGGGCTTCCCGCGTGAGGGTCTGTGTGTGCTCCATATTGCACGCTTGTGGCTGTGTGTGTGGTGTGTAGTGTGCTATAGGTGTGTTGTGTGTGTTTTGGTTGTTTGTGTGTGGGTTCGTATGTGCTCTGTCTTTTGGTGCGTGTGATTGTGATTTGTGTGCGTGTTTGTGTTAGAGAGGTTGTGTGTGTGCTTCGCAGTTTGAGTTATGCACGTGACGTGAGATGTGTTGACTGTGTGCGGTCTTGCTTGTTTAGTATGTCCCATGGTGTATGTCCCAGTAAGTAGCCTGTGCGATGTTTTTCGTGAGTGTTGTGAGCAGTCATGGGCCTTGAGGTGTGTGGTGTGTGTCTTGTGACTCTTGTTTGGCGTGTTTCTGTGTTGTGTGTGCGTTCTGCTCTGTACTCCTGTTTGAGGATGTATGCGCGGTGTGTGTGTGCATGGTTGAGTGTGTAGTGGGAAATGTGTGCTACTTGTCTCTGTTGGTTATGTGTGTGTTGCCTGTGGATCTGTGAGTGTTGTGTGTGTTTTTCATGTGTGATTGTGATCTGTGTGTGGTTGTGTTTGAGTGGTTGAGTGTATGTGGTTGTTATGTTTGTGATGTGAGCTGTGTTGTCCGCGTGTGGTTGTGCTTGTTTGGTGAGTCTCATTCTGTGTGCTGCAGGTACTCTCACAAATGTGATTTGTGTGTTAGTGAGGAATATTTGCTCTGTTGTGACGGGTGTGTGCCCTGTGACTGTTATGTCGTTCCTTTCTGAGTTTTCCGTGTGTTTGCATAGCGTAGTGGGGCCAGTGTGTGTGTGTGTGTGTCTGTGGCGTGTCCGAGTGTGTTTGTGTGTGGGGTGTGTAGCACGTGAAATGTGTCCTGTGTGCGCTAATTGTTGGTTGTGAGCTTTGCGTGTGGTTTTGTATTTGTTGTGTGTGTTACGCATGTGTGAATGTGACACGTGCTTGGCTGTTTTTGAGAGGTTTTGTGTGTAATTGGTATGTGTGTGAGGTGAGGTGTGTTATCTGTACGTGGTTTTGCCTTTTGTAGTGGGCGTCATTGTGTGTGTGGTGTGTACATGGTTAACTAGTTTTGAGAATTGCGTGCCGTTAAGCCTTGTGATATTCGTGGTGTGTGTTGTTTCATATGTTGTGCTTTCTGCGTGTTGACTTTGTGTGTGTTCCCCATGTCTTTGTGTTTGTGGGTGTTTATTTGTGTTCGTTGTGGTTATTCCTTGAGAGTGCGTTTTGCGTGGCTCCGTGTGTGGTATGTAGTGGTTGCGTCGGTCTGTGTGTTGTGTTGTTAATGCAGGGTGTTGTGGGAGACATGAGTTGTGATGTTTAATTTGTGCGTGATGTTTGTGTGTGTGGTGTGATGTATTCTGTGATTTGTGTATTATTTTGTACTGTGTTAATGCATCGATGTGTTTCTTTGAATGTGTGGTTTGTGTGTGCGATATTTGCGTTTGACGTCTTTTTGTGATGTGTTTCGTGTTTGCTGGCTTTTCTGTTAGGTGTGAGGTGCGTTGTTTTTTGTGTACACGGTAGGGCGCGTTTTCTGGTGTTTGCGATTGTGTGCGTGTTCTGTGTTGTGTCACATCACCCGTGCTGTGTTATTGTGTTTCTTGTGGTGATGTCTGTGACCTGTTGGTTTAATGTGCGTGGCGGTGTTTATGTGATTGTGTGTGCGTTTCCTGTGTGTTGTGTTCTTTCTGTGTTGTGACTGTTGTGTAGACTGTCGTGTATGGGAGGTGTGCAGTTTTGTTGCTTCGCAATGTAAGTTCTGTGTGAATTTCCCCGTGGAGTTCTGTGTGACTGGTGTGGTTGTGGCTGGTTGTGTGCTTGGAGTGTGTCTTTGTGTGTTGTATGTTTGGCGTCCTTTGGGTGGCATGTTGTGTTCGTGGTTGGGAATGATAGGTGGCCTGCGAATGGTTTTCTGTTTCATGTTTAGTGTGTGGCGCGATCACACGTGTGTTGCGTGTTGCATGATGTGCAAGCATTATGTTCTCAGTTGCACGTGTGTTGTGTGTATTCCTTCCTGTTTTGCGTAGTGTGCGTGTGCTGTTTCATCTGGGTGTCTTTATGGGATACGAATTGTGTACTGAGTTGTATATGCTTTGTATGTATATCCTGTGCTTTGCATCATGCGTTCTGTGAGGACCTGGGTGCTGTCTGATTCAAGTGTGCTTTGAGTGACGTGTGTAGTGCGTGAAATGTGTGTCTCACAAATTCGGTGTTCTTTTTCTTGCGGCGTGCACATTTTCTGCATGCCGTTTTGCATGTGTTGTGTGTGGTGCGTGTTATGCGTGTGCTTGTGTTTGACAGCTGGTGTGCGTGGTCGGCTGTTGGAGTGATGAGTGTAATTTGTGATGTCTGTACTGTGCGTGGTCATGCTTGGTCAGTGTGCCTCACTGTGTGTGTTGCGTTTACTCTGAGAACCATGGTTCATGTGCATTGTGTGCAGTGATGAGCTCGGTGTGTGGGGGGGGGGGTGGTTGTTGTTCAGTGTGATGTGCTGTTTGCGTGTTGAGGGTTTGTATGTAAACTCTGGTTTTGGGTGTTGTGGGTGATTTGCGTTTGTGCTGAATGTTTTGTGTTGGCGCCTTCTGTGTGTGTTGTTTGTGGCTGTGTGTGCTGTATTGTTTGCGTTGTACGTGGTGTGTGTTGTTCGTGCTAACTGTTGCGTTGTGTGTGCTGAGTCGTTTCGTTTCCTCGCTTTATGTCTTGCTGTGTGGGTTGTGCGTTACGTTGGTTACTGTGTATTCTGAGAGTTTGACCTATGTTGTGCTTTTAGGATTTGATTCTTGTGTAGTGTGCTCTTTGTGTTGTTGCTATAAGGTAGGGAATGATTTGTTGTGTTTGTGTTGTGAGTCTGTGTGTATTCTCTTTCGCTATGCTGTGTGTGCTGTGTGTTTTGGGTTGTGTTCTCTGTGATCTGTGAGTCTTGTTTATTCTCGGTGTGTTGCGTGTTGTCCGTGCTGTGTGTGTTGTGCATGTACTGGGTGCGGTATGGGTTCTCTACTGCTTGTTGAGTACACTGTCCTGTGTACATTTCTATGTGTGGCGTGCAACGTGTGATGTGTGTGGTTGTGAATTGTGTGTCCCGTGCTTTGAGTGGTTCTTTGTGGGCTGTATATCTCGTCATTGCTGATGAGATATCCATTGGTGTTTGTGTAGGTTCCGTGTTTGTTGTGTGCCCTCCAGTGTCCCTTTGTGTGTGCAATGTGTCTGGTCTTTCTTTTGTGTGTTGTGTTATGTACTGTGTTCTGGGTTGTTGAGTGCTGTCTATATGCTTTCTGTGTGTTACGCACAGGGTAGATGTGGGGCGGTCTGTGTATTTTGAGCATGCCGTGTGATGTAAAGCTTTGCGTTGTGTCTGAGGTGTACTGTGAGCGTGTATTTTGTGTGTTTTGTTTCGGGCTTCCCGCGTGAGGGTCTGTGTGTGCTCCATATTGCACGCTTGTGGCTGTGTGTGTGGTGTGTAGTGTGCTATAGGTGTGTTGTGTGTGTTTTGGTTGTTTGTGTGTGGGTTCGTATGTGCTCTGTCTTTTGGTGCGTGTGATTGTGATTTGTGTGCGTGTTTGTGTTAGAGAGGTTGTGTGTGTGCTTCGCAGTTTGAGTTATGCACGTGACGTGAGATGTGTTGACTGTGTGCGGTCTTGCTTGTTTAGTATGTCCCATGGTGTATGTCCCAGTAAGTAGCCTGTGCGATGTTTTTCGTGAGTGTTGTGAGCAGTCATGGGCCTTGAGGTGTGTGGTGTGTGTCTTGTGACTCTTGTTTGGCGTGTTTCTGTGTTGTGTGTGCGTTCTGCTCTGTACTCCTGTTTGAGGATGTATGCGCGGTGTGTGTGTGCATGGTTGAGTGTGTAGTGGGAAATGTGTGCTACTTGTCTCTGTTGGTTATGTGTGTGTTGCCTGTGGATCTGTGAGTGTTGTGTGTGTTTTTCATGTGTGATTGTGATCTGTGTGTGGTTGTGTTTGAGTGGTTGAGTGTATGTGGTTGTTATGTTTGTGATGTGAGCTGTGTTGTCCGCGTGTGGTTGTGCTTGTTTGGTGAGTCTCATTCTGTGTGCTGCAGGTACTCTCACAAATGTGATTTGTGTGTTAGTGAGGAATATTTGCTCTGTTGTGACGGGTGTGTGCCCTGTGACTGTTATGTCGTTCCTTTCTGAGTTTTCCGTGTGTTTGCATAGCGTAGTGGGGCCAGTGTGTGTGTGTGTGTGTCTGTGGCGTGTCCGAGTGTGTTTGTGTGTGGGGTGTGTAGCACGTGAAATGTGTCCTGTGTGCGCTAATTGTTGGTTGTGAGCTTTGCGTGTGGTTTTGTATTTGTTGTGTGTGTTACGCATGTGTGAATGTGACACGTGCTTGGCTGTTTTTGAGAGGTTTTGTGTGTAATTGGTATGTGTGTGAGGTGAGGTGTGTTATCTGTACGTGGTTTTGCCTTTTGTAGTGGGCGTCATTGTGTGTGTGGTGTGTACATGGTTAACTAGTTTTGAGAATTGCGTGCCGTTAAGCCTTGTGATATTCGTGGTGTGTGTTGTTTCATATGTTGTGCTTTCTGCGTGTTGACTTTGTGTGTGTTCCCCATGTCTTTGTGTTTGTGGGTGTTTATTTGTGTTCGTTGTGGTTATTCCTTGAGAGTGCGTTTTGCGTGGCTCCGTGTGTGGTATGTAGTGGTTGCGTCGGTCTGTGTGTTGTGTTGTTAATGCAGGGTGTTGTGGGAGACATGAGTTGTGATGTTTAATTTGTGCGTGATGTTTGTGTGTGTGGTGTGATGTATTCTGTGATTTGTGTATTATTTTGTACTGTGTTAATGCATCGATGTGTTTCTTTGAATGTGTGGTTTGTGTGTGCGATATTTGCGTTTGACGTCTTTTTGTGATGTGTTTCGTGTTTGCTGGCTTTTCTGTTAGGTGTGAGGTGCGTTGTTTTTTGTGTACACGGTAGGGCGCGTTTTCTGGTGTTTGCGATTGTGTGCGTGTTCTGTGTTGTGTCACATCACCCGTGCTGTGTTATTGTGTTTCTTGTGGTGATGTCTGTGACCTGTTGGTTTAATGTGCGTGGCGGTGTTTATGTGATTGTGTGTGCGTTTCCTGTGTGTTGTGTTCTTTCTGTGTTGTGACTGTTGTGTAGACTGTCGTGTATGGGAGGTGTGCAGTTTTGTTGCTTCGCAATGTAAGTTCTGTGTGAATTTCCCCGTGGAGTTCTGTGTGACTGGTGTGGTTGTGGCTGGTTGTGTGCTTGGAGTGTGTCTTTGTGTGTTGTATGTTTGGCGTCCTTTGGGTGGCATGTTGTGTTCGTGGTTGGGAATGATAGGTGGCCTGCGAATGGTTTTCTGTTTCATGTTTAGTGTGTGGCGCGATCACACGTGTGTTGCGTGTTGCATGATGTGCAAGCATTATGTTCTCAGTTGCACGTGTGTTGTGTGTATTCCTTCCTGTTTTGCGTAGTGTGCGTGTGCTGTTTCATCTGGGTGTCTTTATGGGATACGAATTGTGTACTGAGTTGTATATGCTTTGTATGTATATCCTGTGCTTTGCATCATGCGTTCTGTGAGGACCTGGGTGCTGTCTGATTCAAGTGTGCTTTGAGTGACGTGTGTAGTGCGTGAAATGTGTGTCTCACAAATTCGGTGTTCTTTTTCTTGCGGCGTGCACATTTTCTGCATGCCGTTTTGCATGTGTTGTGTGTGGTGCGTGTTATGCGTGTGCTTGTGTTTGACAGCTGGTGTGCGTGGTCGGCTGTTGGAGTGATGAGTGTAATTTGTGATGTCTGTACTGTGCGTGGTCATGCTTGGTCAGTGTGCCTCACTGTGTGTGTTGCGTTTACTCTGAGAACCATGGTTCATGTGCATTGTGTGCAGTGATGAGCTCGGTGTGGGGGGGGGGGTGGTTGTTGTTCAGTGTGATGTGCTGTTTGCGTGTTGAGGGTTTGTATGTAAACTCTGGTTTTGGGTGTTGTGGGTGATTTGCGTTTGTGCTGAATGTTTTGTGTTGGCGCCTTCTGTGTGTGTTGTTTGTGGCTGTGTGTGCTGTATTGTTTGCGTTGTACGTGGTGTGTGTTGTTCGTGCTAACTGTTGCGTTGTGTGTGCTGAGTCGTTTCGTTTCCTCGCTTTATGTCTTGCTGTGTGGGTTGTGCGTTACGTTGGTTACTGTGTATTCTGAGAGTTTGACCTATGTTGTGCTTTTAGGATTTGATTCTTGTGTAGTGTGCTTCTTTGTGTTGTTGCTATAAGGTAGGGAATGATTTGTTGTGTTTGTGTTGTGAGTCTGTGTGTATTCTCTTTCGCTATGCTGTGTGTGCTGTGTGTTTTGGGTTGTGTTCTCTGTGATCTGTGAGTCTTGTTTATTCTCGGTGTGTTGCGTGTTGTCCGTGCTGTGTGTGTTGTGCATGTACTGGGTGCGGTATGGGTTCTCTACTGCTTGTTGAGTACACTGTCCTGTGTACATTTCTATGTGTGGCGTGCAACGTGTGATGTGTGTGGTTGTGAATTGTGTGTCCCGTGCTTTGAGTGGTTCTTTGTGGGCTGTATATCTCGTCATTGCTGATGAGATATCCATTGGTGTTTGTGTAGGTTCCGTGTTTGTTGTGTGCCCTCCAGTGTCCCTTTGTGTGTGCAATGTGTCTGGTCTTTCTTTTGTGTGTTGTGTTATGTACTGTGTTCTGGGTTGTTGAGTGCTGTCTATATGCTTTCTGTGTGTTACGCACAGGGTAGATGTGGGGCGGTCTGTGTATTTTGAGCATGCCGTGTGATGTAAAGCTTTGCGTTGTGTCTGAGGTGTACTGTGAGCGTGTATTTTGTGTGTTTTGTTTCGGGCTTCCCGCGTGAGGGTCTGTGTGTGCTCCATATTGCACGCTTGTGGCTGTGTGTGTGGTGTGTAGTGTGCTATAGGTGTGTTGTGTGTGTTTTGGTTGTTTGTGTGTGGGTTCGTATGTGCTCTGTCTTTTGGTGCGTGTGATTGTGATTTGTGTGCGTGTTTGTGTTAGAGAGGTTGTGTGTGTGCTTCGCAGTTTGAGTTATGCACGTGACGTGAGATGTGTTGACTGTGTGCGGTCTTGCTTGTTTAGTATGTCCCATGGTGTATGTCCCAGTAAGTAGCCTGTGCGATGTTTTTCGTGAGTGTTGTGAGCAGTCATGGGCCTTGAGGTGTGTGGTGTGTGTCTTGTGACTCTTGTTTGGCGTGTTTCTGTGTTGTGTGTGCGTTCTGCTCTGTACTCCTGTTTGAGGATGTATGCGCGGTGTGTGTGTGCATGGTTGAGTGTGTAGTGGGAAATGTGTGCTACTTGTCTCTGTTGGTTATGTGTGTGTTGCCTGTGGATCTGTGAGTGTTGTGTGTGTTTTTCATGTGTGATTGTGATCTGTGTGTGGTTGTGTTTGAGTGGTTGAGTGTATGTGGTTGTTATGTTTGTGATGTGAGCTGTGTTGTCCGCGTGTGGTTGTGCTTGTTTGGTGAGTCTCATTCTGTGTGCTGCAGGTACTCTCACAAATGTGATTTGTGTGTTAGTGAGGAATATTTGCTCTGTTGTGACGGGTGTGTGCCCTGTGACTGTTATGTCGTTCCTTTCTGAGTTTTCCGTGTGTTTGCATAGCGTAGTGGGGCCAGTGTGTGTGTGTGTGTGTCTGTGGCGTGTCCGAGTGTGTTTGTGTGTGGGGTGTGTAGCACGTGAAATGTGTCCTGTGTGCGCTAATTGTTGGTTGTGAGCTTTGCGTGTGGTTTTGTATTTGTTGTGTGTGTTACGCATGTGTGAATGTGACACGTGCTTGGCTGTTTTTGAGAGGTTTTGTGTGTAATTGGTATGTGTGTGAGGTGAGGTGTGTTATCTGTACGTGGTTTTGCCTTTTGTAGTGGGCGTCATTGTGTGTGTGGTGTGTACATGGTTAACTAGTTTTGAGAATTGCGTGCCGTTAAGCCTTGTGATATTCGTGGTGTGTGTTGTTTCATATGTTGTGCTTTCTGCGTGTTGACTTTGTGTGTGTTCCCCATGTCTTTGTGTTTGTGGGTGTTTATTTGTGTTCGTTGTGGTTATTCCTTGAGAGTGCGTTTTGCGTGGCTCCGTGTGTGGTATGTAGTGGTTGCGTCGGTCTGTGTGTTGTGTTGTTAATGCAGGGTGTTGTGGGAGACATGAGTTGTGATGTTTAATTTGTGCGTGATGTTTGTGTGTGTGGTGTGATGTATTCTGTGATTTGTGTATTATTTTGTACTGTGTTAATGCATCGATGTGTTTCTTTGAATGTGTGGTTTGTGTGTGCGATATTTGCGTTTGACGTCTTTTTGTGATGTGTTTCGTGTTTGCTGGCTTTTCTGTTAGGTGTGAGGTGCGTTGTTTTTTGTGTACACGGTAGGGCGCGTTTTCTGGTGTTTGCGATTGTGTGCGTGTTCTGTGTTGTGTCACATCACCCGTGCTGTGTTATTGTGTTTCTTGTGGTGATGTCTGTGACCTGTTGGTTTAATGTGCGTGGCGGTGTTTATGTGATTGTGTGTGCGTTTCCTGTGTGTTGTGTTCTTTCTGTGTTGTGACTGTTGTGTAGACTGTCGTGTATGGGAGGTGTGCAGTTTTGTTGCTTCGCAATGTAAGTTCTGTGTGAATTTCCCCGTGGAGTTCTGTGTGACTGGTGTGGTTGTGGCTGGTTGTGTGCTTGGAGTGTGTCTTTGTGTGTTGTATGTTTGGCGTCCTTTGGGTGGCATGTTGTGTTCGTGGTTGGGAATGATAGGTGGCCTGCGAATGGTTTTCTGTTTCATGTTTAGTGTGTGGCGCGATCACACGTGTGTTGCGTGTTGCATGATGTGCAAGCATTATGTTCTCAGTTGCACGTGTGTTGTGTGTATTCCTTCCTGTTTTGCGTAGTGTGCGTGTGCTGTTTCATCTGGGTGTCTTTATGGGATACGAATTGTGTACTGAGTTGTATATGCTTTGTATGTATATCCTGTGCTTTGCATCATGCGTTCTGTGAGGACCTGGGTGCTGTCTGATTCAAGTGTGCTTTGAGTGACGTGTGTAGTGCGTGAAATGTGTGTCTCACAAATTCGGTGTTCTTTTTCTTGCGGCGTGCACATTTTCTGCATGCCGTTTTGCATGTGTTGTGTGTGGTGCGTGTTATGCGTGTGCTTGTGTTTGACAGCTGGTGTGCGTGGTCGGCTGTTGGAGTGATGAGTGTAATTTGTGATGTCTGTACTGTGCGTGGTCATGCTTGGTCAGTGTGCCTCACTGTGTGTGTTGCGTTTACTCTGAGAACCATGGTTCATGTGCATTGTGTGCAGTGATGAGCTCGGTGTGGGGGGGGGGGGTGGTTGTTGTTCAGTGTGATGTGCTGTTTGCGTGTTGAGGGTTTGTATGTAAACTCTGGTTTTGGGTGTTGTGGGTGATTTGCGTTTGTGCTGAATGTTTTGTGTTGGCGCCTTCTGTGTGTGTTGTTTGTGGCTGTGTGTGCTGTATTGTTTGCGTTGTACGTGGTGTGTGTTGTTCGTGCTAACTGTTGCGTTGTGTGTGCTGAGTCGTTTCGTTTCCTCGCTTTATGTCTTGCTGTGTGGGTTGTGCGTTACGTTGGTTACTGTGTATTCTGAGAGTTTGACCTATGTTGTGCTTTTAGGATTTGATTCTTGTGTAGTGTGCTCTTTGTGTTGTTGCTATAAGGTAGGGAATGATTTGTTGTGTTTGTGTTGTGAGTCTGTGTGTATTCTCTTTCGCTATGCTGTGTGTGCTGTGTGTTTTGGGTTGTGTTCTCTGTGATCTGTGAGTCTTGTTTATTCTCGGTGTGTTGCGTGTTGTCCGTGCTGTGTGTGTTGTGCATGTACTGGGTGCGGTATGGGTTCTCTACTGCTTGTTGAGTACACTGTCCTGTGTACATTTCTATGTGTGGCGTGCAACGTGTGATGTGTGTGGTTGTGAATTGTGTGTCCCGTGCTTTGAGTGGTTCTTTGTGGGCTGTATATCTCGTCATTGCTGATGAGATATCCATTGGTGTTTGTGTAGGTTCCGTGTTTGTTGTGTGCCCTCCAGTGTCCCTTTGTGTGTGCAATGTGTCTGGTCTTTCTTTTGTGTGTTGTGTTATGTACTGTGTTCTGGGTTGTTGAGTGCTGTCTATATGCTTTCTGTGTGTTACGCACAGGGTAGATGTGGGGCGGTCTGTGTATTTTGAGCATGCCGTGTGATGTAAAGCTTTGCGTTGTGTCTGAGGTGTACTGTGAGCGTGTATTTTGTGTGTTTTGTTTCGGGCTTCCCGCGTGAGGGTCTGTGTGTGCTCCATATTGCACGCTTGTGGCTGTGTGTGTGGTGTGTAGTGTGCTATAGGTGTGTTGTGTGTGTTTTGGTTGTTTGTGTGTGGGTTCGTATGTGCTCTGTCTTTTGGTGCGTGTGATTGTGATTTGTGTGCGTGTTTGTGTTAGAGAGGTTGTGTGTGTGCTTCGCAGTTTGAGTTATGCACGTGACGTGAGATGTGTTGACTGTGTGCGGTCTTGCTTGTTTAGTATGTCCCATGGTGTATGTCCCAGTAAGTAGCCTGTGCGATGTTTTTCGTGAGTGTTGTGAGCAGTCATGGGCCTTGAGGTGTGTGGTGTGTGTCTTGTGACTCTTGTTTG
Organism: Manis pentadactyla; assembly: GCF_030020395.1. NCBI lineage: Eukaryota > Metazoa > Chordata > Mammalia > Pholidota > Manidae > Manis > Manis pentadactyla. The sequence continues at coordinate 17,390 of NW_026644815.1, forward strand.
GCGTGTTTCTGTGTTGTGTGTGCGTTCTGCTCTGTACTCCTGTTTGAGGATGTATGCGCGGTGTGTGTGTGCATGGTTGAGTGTGTAGTGGGAAATGTGTGCTACTTGTCTCTGTTGGTTATGTGTGTGTTGCCTGTGGATCTGTGAGTGTTGTGTGTGTTTTTCATGTGTGATTGTGATCTGTGTGTGGTTGTGTTTGAGTGGTTGAGTGTATGTGGTTGTTATGTTTGTGATGTGAGCTGTGTTGTCCGCGTGTGGTTGTGCTTGTTTGGTGAGTCTCATTCTGTGTGCTGCAGGTACTCTCACAAATGTGATTTGTGTGTTAGTGAGGAATATTTGCTCTGTTGTGACGGGTGTGTGCCCTGTGACTGTTATGTCGTTCCTTTCTGAGTTTTCCGTGTGTTTGCATAGCGTAGTGGGGCCAGTGTGTGTGTGTGTGTGTCTGTGGCGTGTCCGAGTGTGTTTGTGTGTGGGGTGTGTAGCACGTGAAATGTGTCCTGTGTGCGCTAATTGTTGGTTGTGAGCTTTGCGTGTGGTTTTGTATTTGTTGTGTGTGTTACGCATGTGTGAATGTGACACGTGCTTGGCTGTTTTTGAGAGGTTTTGTGTGTAATTGGTATGTGTGTGAGGTGAGGTGTGTTATCTGTACGTGGTTTTGCCTTTTGTAGTGGGCGTCATTGTGTGTGTGGTGTGTACATGGTTAACTAGTTTTGAGAATTGCGTGCCGTTAAGCCTTGTGATATTCGTGGTGTGTGTTGTTTCATATGTTGTGCTTTCTGCGTGTTGACTTTGTGTGTGTTCCCCATGTCTTTGTGTTTGTGGGTGTTTATTTGTGTTCGTTGTGGTTATTCCTTGAGAGTGCGTTTTGCGTGGCTCCGTGTGTGGTATGTAGTGGTTGCGTCGGTCTGTGTGTTGTGTTGTTAATGCAGGGTGTTGTGGGAGACATGAGTTGTGATGTTTAATTTGTGCGTGATGTTTGTGTGTGTGGTGTGATGTATTCTGTGATTTGTGTATTATTTTGTACTGTGTTAATGCATCGATGTGTTTCTTTGAATGTGTGGTTTGTGTGTGCGATATTTGCGTTTGACGTCTTTTTGTGATGTGTTTCGTGTTTGCTGGCTTTTCTGTTAGGTGTGAGGTGCGTTGTTTTTTGTGTACACGGTAGGGCGCGTTTTCTGGTGTTTGCGATTGTGTGCGTGTTCTGTGTTGTGTCACATCACCCGTGCTGTGTTATTGTGTTTCTTGTGGTGATGTCTGTGACCTGTTGGTTTAATGTGCGTGGCGGTGTTTATGTGATTGTGTGTGCGTTTCCTGTGTGTTGTGTTCTTTCTGTGTTGTGACTGTTGTGTAGACTGTCGTGTATGGGAGGTGTGCAGTTTTGTTGCTTCGCAATGTAAGTTCTGTGTGAATTTCCCCGTGGAGTTCTGTGTGACTGGTGTGGTTGTGGCTGGTTGTGTGCTTGGAGTGTGTCTTTGTGTGTTGTATGTTTGGCGTCCTTTGGGTGGCATGTTGTGTTCGTGGTTGGGAATGATAGGTGGCCTGCGAATGGTTTTCTGTTTCATGTTTAGTGTGTGGCGCGATCACACGTGTGTTGCGTGTTGCATGATGTGCAAGCATTATGTTCTCAGTTGCACGTGTGTTGTGTGTATTCCTTCCTGTTTTGCGTAGTGTGCGTGTGCTGTTTCATCTGGGTGTCTTTATGGGATACGAATTGTGTACTGAGTTGTATATGCTTTGTATGTATATCCTGTGCTTTGCATCATGCGTTCTGTGAGGACCTGGGTGCTGTCTGATTCAAGTGTGCTTTGAGTGACGTGTGTAGTGCGTGAAATGTGTGTCTCACAAATTCGGTGTTCTTTTTCTTGCGGCGTGCACATTTTCTGCATGCCGTTTTGCATGTGTTGTGTGTGGTGCGTGTTATGCGTGTGCTTGTGTTTGACAGCTGGTGTGCGTGGTCGGCTGTTGGAGTGATGAGTGTAATTTGTGATGTCTGTACTGTGCGTGGTCATGCTTGGTCAGTGTGCCTCACTGTGTGTGTTGCGTTTACTCTGAGAACCATGGTTCATGTGCATTGTGTGCAGTGATGAGCTCGGTGTGGGGGGGGGTGGTTGTTGTTCAGTGTGATGTGCTGTTTGCGTGTTGAGGGTTTGTATGTAAACTCTGGTTTTGGGTGTTGTGGGTGATTTGCGTTTGTGCTGAATGTTTTGTGTTGGCGCCTTCTGTGTGTGTTGTTTGTGGCTGTGTGTGCTGTATTGTTTGCGTTGTACGTGGTGTGTGTTGTTCGTGCTAACTGTTGCGTTGTGTGTGCTGAGTCGTTTCGTTTCCTCGCTTTATGTCTTGCTGTGTGGGTTGTGCGTTACGTTGGTTACTGTGTATTCTGAGAGTTTGACCTATGTTGTGCTTTTAGGATTTGATTCTTGTGTAGTGTGCTTCTTTGTGTTGTTGCTATAAGGTAGGGAATGATTTGTTGTGTTTGTGTTGTGAGTCTGTGTGTATTCTCTTTCGCTATGCTGTGTGTGCTGTGTGTTTTGGGTTGTGTTCTCTGTGATCTGTGAGTCTTGTTTATTCTCGGTGTGTTGCGTGTTGTCCGTGCTGTGTGTGTTGTGCATGTACTGGGTGCGGTATGGGTTCTCTACTGCTTGTTGAGTACACTGTCCTGTGTACATTTCTATGTGTGGCGTGCAACGTGTGATGTGTGTGGTTGTGAATTGTGTGTCCCGTGCTTTGAGTGGTTCTTTGTGGGCTGTATATCTCGTCATTGCTGATGAGATATCCATTGGTGTTTGTGTAGGTTCCGTGTTTGTTGTGTGCCCTCCAGTGTCCCTTTGTGTGTGCAATGTGTCTGGTCTTTCTTTTGTGTGTTGTGTTATGTACTGTGTTCTGGGTTGTTGAGTGCTGTCTATATGCTTTCTGTGTGTTACGCACAGGGTAGATGTGGGGCGGTCTGTGTATTTTGAGCATGCCGTGTGATGTAAAGCTTTGCGTTGTGTCTGAGGTGTACTGTGAGCGTGTATTTTGTGTGTTTTGTTTCGGGCTTCCCGCGTGAGGGTCTGTGTGTGCTCCATATTGCACGCTTGTGGCTGTGTGTGTGGTGTGTAGTGTGCTATAGGTGTGTTGTGTGTGTTTTGGTTGTTTGTGTGTGGGTTCGTATGTGCTCTGTCTTTTGGTGCGTGTGATTGTGATTTGTGTGCGTGTTTGTGTTAGAGAGGTTGTGTGTGTGCTTCGCAGTTTGAGTTATGCACGTGACGTGAGATGTGTTGACTGTGTGCGGTCTTGCTTGTTTAGTATGTCCCATGGTGTATGTCCCAGTAAGTAGCCTGTGCGATGTTTTTCGTGAGTGTTGTGAGCAGTCATGGGCCTTGAGGTGTGTGGTGTGTGTCTTGTGACTCTTGTTTGGCGTGTTTCTGTGTTGTGTGTGCGTTCTGCTCTGTACTCCTGTTTGAGGATGTATGCGCGGTGTGTGTGTGCATGGTTGAGTGTGTAGTGGGAAATGTGTGCTACTTGTCTCTGTTGGTTATGTGTGTGTTGCCTGTGGATCTGTGAGTGTTGTGTGTGTTTTTCATGTGTGATTGTGATCTGTGTGTGGTTGTGTTTGAGTGGTTGAGTGTATGTGGTTGTTATGTTTGTGATGTGAGCTGTGTTGTCCGCGTGTGGTTGTGCTTGTTTGGTGAGTCTCATTCTGTGTGCTGCAGGTACTCTCACAAATGTGATTTGTGTGTTAGTGAGGAATATTTGCTCTGTTGTGACGGGTGTGTGCCCTGTGACTGTTATGTCGTTCCTTTCTGAGTTTTCCGTGTGTTTGCATAGCGTAGTGGGGCCAGTGTGTGTGTGTGTGTGTCTGTGGCGTGTCCGAGTGTGTTTGTGTGTGGGGTGTGTAGCACGTGAAATGTGTCCTGTGTGCGCTAATTGTTGGTTGTGAGCTTTGCGTGTGGTTTTGTATTTGTTGTGTGTGTTACGCATGTGTGAATGTGACACGTGCTTGGCTGTTTTTGAGAGGTTTTGTGTGTAATTGGTATGTGTGTGAGGTGAGGTGTGTTATCTGTACGTGGTTTTGCCTTTTGTAGTGGGCGTCATTGTGTGTGTGGTGTGTACATGGTTAACTAGTTTTGAGAATTGCGTGCCATTAAGCCTTGTGATATTCGTGGTGTGTGTTGTTTCATATGTTGTGCTTTCTGCGTGTTGACTTTGTGTGTGTTCCCCATGTCTTTGTGTTTGTGGGTGTTTATTTGTGTTCGTTGTGGTTATTCCTTGAGAGTGCGTTTTGCGTGGCTCCGTGTGTGGTATGTAGTGGTTGCGTCGGTCTGTGTGTTGTGTTGTTAATGCAGGGTGTTGTGGGAGACATGAGTTGTGATGTTTAATTTGTGCGTGATGTTTGTGTGTGTGGTGTGATGTATTCTGTGATTTGTGTATTATTTTGTACTGTGTTAATGCATCGATGTGTTTCTTTGAATGTGTGGTTTGTGTGTGCGATATTTGCGTTTGACGTCTTTTTGTGATGTGTTTCGTGTTTGCTGGCTTTTCTGTTAGGTGTGAGGTGCGTTGTTTTTTGTGTACACGGTAGGGCGCGTTTTCTGGTGTTTGCGATTGTGTGCGTGTTCTGTGTTGTGTCACATCACCCGTGCTGTGTTATTGTGTTTCTTGTGGTGATGTCTGTGACCTGTTGGTTTAATGTGCGTGGCGGTGTTTATGTGATTGTGTGTGCGTTTCCTGTGTGTTGTGTTCTTTCTGTGTTGTGACTGTTGTGTAGACTGTCGTGTATGGGAGGTGTGCAGTTTTGTTGCTTCGCAATGTAAGTTCTGTGTGAATTTCCCCGTGGAGTTCTGTGTGACTGGTGTGGTTGTGGCTGGTTGTGTGCTTGGAGTGTGTCTTTGTGTGTTGTATGTTTGGCGTCCTTTGGGTGGCATGTTGTGTTCGTGGTTGGGAATGATAGGTGGCCTGCGAATGGTTTTCTGTTTCATGTTTAGTGTGTGGCGCGATCACACGTGTGTTGCGTGTTGCATGATGTGCAAGCATTATGTTCTCAGTTGCACGTGTGTTGTGTGTATTCCTTCCTGTTTTGCGTAGTGTGCGTGTGCTGTTTCATCTGGGTGTCTTTATGGGATACGAATTGTGTACTGAGTTGTATATGCTTTGTATGTATATCCTGTGCTTTGCATCATGCGTTCTGTGAGGACCTGGGTGCTGTCTGATTCAAGTGTGCTTTGAGTGACGTGTGTAGTGCGTGAAATGTGTGTCTCACAAATTCGGTGTTCTTTTTCTTGCGGCGTGCACATTTTCTGCATGCCGTTTTGCATGTGTTGTGTGTGGTGCGTGTTATGCGTGTGCTTGTGTTTGACAGCTGGTGTGCGTGGTCGGCTGTTGGAGTGATGAGTGTAATTTGTGATGTCTGTACTGTGCGTGGTCATGCTTGGTCAGTGTGCCTCACTGTGTGTGTTGCGTTTACTCTGAGAACCATGGTTCATGTGCATTGTGTGCAGTGATGAGCTCGGTGTGGGGGGGGGGGTGGTTGTTGTTCAGTGTGATGTGCTGTTTGCGTGTTGAGGGTTTGTATGTAAACTCTGGTTTTGGGTGTTGTGGGTGATTTGCGTTTGTGCTGAATGTTTTGTGTTGGCGCCTTCTGTGTGTGTTGTTTGTGGCTGTGTGTGCTGTATTGTTTGCGTTGTACGTGGTGTGTGTTGTTCGTGCTAACTGTTGCGTTGTGTGTGCTGAGTCGTTTCGTTTCCTCGCTTTATGTCTTGCTGTGTGGGTTGTGCGTTACGTTGGTTACTGTGTATTCTGAGAGTTTGACCTATGTTGTGCTTTTAGGATTTGATTCTTGTGTAGTGTGCTCTTTGTGTTGTTGCTATAAGGTAGGGAATGATTTGTTGTGTTTGTGTTGTGAGTCTGTGTGTATTCTCTTTCGCTATGCTGTGTGTGCTGTGTGTTTTGGGTTGTGTTCTCTGTGATCTGTGAGTCTTGTTTATTCTCGGTGTGTTGCGTGTTGTCCGTGCTGTGTGTGTTGTGCATGTACTGGGTGCGGTATGGGTTCTCTACTGCTTGTTGAGTACACTGTCCTGTGTACATTTCTATGTGTGGCGTGCAACGTGTGATGTGTGTGGTTGTGAATTGTGTGTCCCGTGCTTTGAGTGGTTCTTTGTGGGCTGTATATCTCGTCATTGCTGATGAGATATCCATTGGTGTTTGTGTAGGTTCCGTGTTTGTTGTGTGCCCTCCAGTGTCCCTTTGTGTGTGCAATGTGTCTGGTCTTTCTTTTGTGTGTTGTGTTATGTACTGTGTTCTGGGTTGTTGAGTGCTGTCTATATGCTTTCTGTGTGTTACGCACAGGGTAGATGTGGGGCGGTCTGTGTATTTTGAGCATGCCGTGTGATGTAAAGCTTTGCGTTGTGTCTGAGGTGTACTGTGAGCGTGTATTTTGTGTGTTTTGTTTCGGGCTTCCCGCGTGAGGGTCTGTGTGTGCTCCATATTGCACGCTTGTGGCTGTGTGTGTGGTGTGTAGTGTGCTATAGGTGTGTTGTGTGTGTTTTGGTTGTTTGTGTGTGGGTTCGTATGTGCTCTGTCTTTTGGTGCGTGTGATTGTGATTTGTGTGCGTGTTTGTGTTAGAGAGGTTGTGTGTGTGCTTCGCAGTTTGAGTTATGCACGTGACGTGAGATGTGTTGACTGTGTGCGGTCTTGCTTGTTTAGTATGTCCCATGGTGTATGTCCCAGTAAGTAGCCTGTGCGATGTTTTTCGTGAGTGTTGTGAGCAGTCATGGGCCTTGAGGTGTGTGGTGTGTGTCTTGTGACTCTTGTTTGGCGTGTTTCTGTGTTGTGTGTGCGTTCTGCTCTGTACTCCTGTTTGAGGATGTATGCGCGGTGTGTGTGTGCATGGTTGAGTGTGTAGTGGGAAATGTGTGCTACTTGTCTCTGTTGGTTATGTGTGTGTTGCCTGTGGATCTGTGAGTGTTGTGTGTGTTTTTCATGTGTGATTGTGATCTGTGTGTGGTTGTGTTTGAGTGGTTGAGTGTATGTGGTTGTTATGTTTGTGATGTGAGCTGTGTTGTCCGCGTGTGGTTGTGCTTGTTTGGTGAGTCTCATTCTGTGTGCTGCAGGTACTCTCACAAATGTGATTTGTGTGTTAGTGAGGAATATTTGCTCTGTTGTGACGGGTGTGTGCCCTGTGACTGTTATGTCGTTCCTTTCTGAGTTTTCCGTGTGTTTGCATAGCGTAGTGGGGCCAGTGTGTGTGTGTGTGTGTCTGTGGCGTGTCCGAGTGTGTTTGTGTGTGGGGTGTGTAGCACGTGAAATGTGTCCTGTGTGCGCTAATTGTTGGTTGTGAGCTTTGCGTGTGGTTTTGTATTTGTTGTGTGTGTTACGCATGTGTGAATGTGACACGTGCTTGGCTGTTTTTGAGAGGTTTTGTGTGTAATTGGTATGTGTGTGAGGTGAGGTGTGTTATCTGTACGTGGTTTTGCCTTTTGTAGTGGGCGTCATTGTGTGTGTGGTGTGTACATGGTTAACTAGTTTTGAGAATTGCGTGCCGTTAAGCCTTGTGATATTCGTGGTGTGTGTTGTTTCATATGTTGTGCTTTCTGCGTGTTGACTTTGTGTGTGTTCCCCATGTCTTTGTGTTTGTGGGTGTTTATTTGTGTTCGTTGTGGTTATTCCTTGAGAGTGCGTTTTGCGTGGCTCCGTGTGTGGTATGTAGTGGTTGCGTCGGTCTGTGTGTTGTGTTGTTAATGCAGGGTGTTGTGGGAGACATGAGTTGTGATGTTTAATTTGTGCGTGATGTTTGTGTGTGTGGTGTGATGTATTCTGTGATTTGTGTATTATTTTGTACTGTGTTAATGCATCGATGTGTTTCTTTGAATGTGTGGTTTGTGTGTGCGATATTTGCGTTTGACGTCTTTTTGTGATGTGTTTCGTGTTTGCTGGCTTTTCTGTTAGGTGTGAGGTGCGTTGTTTTTTGTGTACACGGTAGGGCGCGTTTTCTGGTGTTTGCGATTGTGTGCGTGTTCTGTGTTGTGTCACATCACCCGTGCTGTGTTATTGTGTTTCTTGTGGTGATGTCTGTGACCTGTTGGTTTAATGTGCGTGGCGGTGTTTATGTGATTGTGTGTGCGTTTCCTGTGTGTTGTGTTCTTTCTGTGTTGTGACTGTTGTGTAGACTGTCGTGTATGGGAGGTGTGCAGTTTTGTTGCTTCGCAATGTAAGTTCTGTGTGAATTTCCCCGTGGAGTTCTGTGTGACTGGTGTGGTTGTGGCTGGTTGTGTGCTTGGAGTGTGTCTTTGTGTGTTGTATGTTTGGCGTCCTTTGGGTGGCATGTTGTGTTCGTGGTTGGGAATGATAGGTGGCCTGCGAATGGTTTTCTGTTTCATGTTTAGTGTGTGGCGCGATCACACGTGTGTTGCGTGTTGCATGATGTGCAAGCATTATGTTCTCAGTTGCACGTGTGTTGTGTGTATTCCTTCCTGTTTTGCGTAGTGTGCGTGTGCTGTTTCATCTGGGTGTCTTTATGGGATACGAATTGTGTACTGAGTTGTATATGCTTTGTATGTATATCCTGTGCTTTGCATCATGCGTTCTGTGAGGACCTGGGTGCTGTCTGATTCAAGTGTGCTTTGAGTGACGTGTGTAGTGCGTGAAATGTGTGTCTCACAAATTCGGTGTTCTTTTTCTTGCGGCGTGCACATTTTCTGCATGCCGTTTTGCATGTGTTGTGTGTGGTGCGTGTTATGCGTGTGCTTGTGTTTGACAGCTGGTGTGCGTGGTCGGCTGTTGGAGTGATGAGTGTAATTTGTGATGTCTGTACTGTGCGTGGTCATGCTTGGTCAGTGTGCCTCACTGTGTGTGTTGCGTTTACTCTGAGAACCATGGTTCATGTGCATTGTGTGCAGTGATGAGCTCGGTGTGGGGGGGGGGGTGGTTGTTGTTCAGTGTGATGTGCTGTTTGCGTGTTGAGGGTTTGTATGTAAACTCTGGTTTTGGGTGTTGTGGGTGATTTGCGTTTGTGCTGAATGTTTTGTGTTGGCGCCTTCTGTGTGTGTTGTTTGTGGCTGTGTGTGCTGTATTGTTTGCGTTGTACGTGGTGTGTGTTGTTCGTGCTAACTGTTGCGTTGTGTGTGCTGAGTCGTTTCGTTTCCTCGCTTTATGTCTTGCTGTGTGGGTTGTGCGTTACGTTGGTTACTGTGTATTCTGAGAGTTTGACCTATGTTGTGCTTTTAGGATTTGATTCTTGTGTAGTGTGCTCTTTGTGTTGTTGCTATAAGGTAGGGAATGATTTGTTGTGTTTGTGTTGTGAGTCTGTGTGTATTCTCTTTCGCTATGCTGTGTGTGCTGTGTGTTTTGGGTTGTGTTCTCTGTGATCTGTGAGTCTTGTTTATTCTCGGTGTGTTGCGTGTTGTCCGTGCTGTGTGTGTTGTGCATGTACTGGGTGCGGTATGGGTTCTCTACTGCTTGTTGAGTACACTGTCCTGTGTACATTTCTATGTGTGGCGTGCAACGTGTGATGTGTGTGGTTGTGAATTGTGTGTCCCGTGCTTTGAGTGGTTCTTTGTGGGCTGTATATCTCGTCATTGCTGATGAGATATCCATTGGTGTTTGTGTAGGTTCCGTGTTTGTTGTGTGCCCTCCAGTGTCCCTTTGTGTGTGCAATGTGTCTGGTCTTTCTTTTGTGTGTTGTGTTATGTACTGTGTTCTGGGTTGTTGAGTGCTGTCTATATGCTTTCTGTGTGTTACGCACAGGGTAGATGTGGGGCGGTCTGTGTATTTTGAGCATGCCGTGTGATGTAAAGCTTTGCGTTGTGTCTGAGGTGTACTGTGAGCGTGTATTTTGTGTGTTTTGTTTCGGGCTTCCCGCGTGAGGGTCTGTGTGTGCTCCATATTGCACGCTTGTGGCTGTGTGTGTGGTGTGTAGTGTGCTATAGGTGTGTTGTGTGTGTTTTGGTTGTTTGTGTGTGGGTTCGTATGTGCTCTGTCTTTTGGTGCGTGTGATTGTGATTTGTGTGCGTGTTTGTGTTAGAGAGGTTGTGTGTGTGCTTCGCAGTTTGAGTTATGCACGTGACGTGAGATGTGTTGACTGTGTGCGGTCTTGCTTGTTTAGTATGTCCCATGGTGTATGTCCCAGTAAGTAGCCTGTGCGATGTTTTTCGTGAGTGTTGTGAGCAGTCATGGGCCTTGAGGTGTGTGGTGTGTGTCTTGTGACTCTTGTTTGGCGTGTTTCTGTGTTGTGTGTGCGTTCTGCTCTGTACTCCTGTTTGAGGATGTATGCGCGGTGTGTGTGTGCATGGTTGAGTGTGTAGTGGGAAATGTGTGCTACTTGTCTCTGTTGGTTATGTGTGTGTTGCCTGTGGATCTGTGAGTGTTGTGTGTGTTTTTCATGTGTGATTGTGATCTGTGTGTGGTTGTGTTTGAGTGGTTGAGTGTATGTGGTTGTTATGTTTGTGATGTGAGCTGTGTTGTCCGCGTGTGGTTGTGCTTGTTTGGTGAGTCTCATTCTGTGTGCTGCAGGTACTCTCACAAATGTGATTTGTGTGTTAGTGAGGAATATTTGCTCTGTTGTGACGGGTGTGTGCCCTGTGACTGTTATGTCGTTCCTTTCTGAGTTTTCCGTGTGTTTGCATAGCGTAGTGGGGCCAGTGTGTGTGTGTGTGTGTCTGTGGCGTGTCCGAGTGTGTTTGTGTGTGGGGTGTGTAGCACGTGAAATGTGTCCTGTGTGCGCTAATTGTTGGTTGTGAGCTTTGCGTGTGGTTTTGTATTTGTTGTGTGTGTTACGCATGTGTGAATGTGACACGTGCTTGGCTGTTTTTGAGAGGTTTTGTGTGTAATTGGTATGTGTGTGAGGTGAGGTGTGTTATCTGTACGTGGTTTTGCCTTTTGTAGTGGGCGTCATTGTGTGTGTGGTGTGTACATGGTTAACTAGTTTTGAGAATTGCGTGCCGTTAAGCCTTGTGATATTCGTGGTGTGTGTTGTTTCATATGTTGTGCTTTCTGCGTGTTGACTTTGTGTGTGTTCCCCATGTCTTTGTGTTTGTGGGTGTTTATTTGTGTTCGTTGTGGTTATTCCTTGAGAGTGCGTTTTGCGTGGCTCCGTGTGTGGTATGTAGTGGTTGCGTCGGTCTGTGTGTTGTGTTGTTAATGCAGGGTGTTGTGGGAGACATGAGTTGTGATGTTTAATTTGTGCGTGATGTTTGTGTGTGTGGTGTGATGTATTCTGTGATTTGTGTATTATTTTGTACTGTGTTAATGCATCGATGTGTTTCTTTGAATGTGTGGTTTGTGTGTGCGATATTTGCGTTTGACGTCTTTTTGTGATGTGTTTCGTGTTTGCTGGCTTTTCTGTTAGGTGTGAGGTGCGTTGTTTTTTGTGTACACGGTAGGGCGCGTTTTCTGGTGTTTGCGATTGTGTGCGTGTTCTGTGTTGTGTCACATCACCCGTGCTGTGTTATTGTGTTTCTTGTGGTGATGTCTGTGACCTGTTGGTTTAATGTGCGTGGCGGTGTTTATGTGATTGTGTGTGCGTTTCCTGTGTGTTGTGTTCTTTCTGTGTTGTGACTGTTGTGTAGACTGTCGTGTATGGGAGGTGTGCAGTTTTGTTGCTTCGCAATGTAAGTTCTGTGTGAATTTCCCCGTGGAGTTCTGTGTGACTGGTGTGGTTGTGGCTGGTTGTGTGCTTGGAGTGTGTCTTTGTGTGTTGTATGTTTGGCGTCCTTTGGGTGGCATGTTGTGTTCGTGGTTGGGAATGATAGGTGGCCTGCGAATGGTTTTCTGTTTCATGTTTAGTGTGTGGCGCGATCACACGTGTGTTGCGTGTTGCATGATGTGCAAGCATTATGTTCTCAGTTGCACGTGTGTTGTGTGTATTCCTTCCTGTTTTGCGTAGTGTGCGTGTGCTGTTTCATCTGGGTGTCTTTATGGGATACGAATTGTGTACTGAGTTGTATATGCTTTGTATGTATATCCTGTGCTTTGCATCATGCGTTCTGTGAGGACCTGGGTGCTGTCTGATTCAAGTGTGCTTTGAGTGACGTGTGTAGTGCGTGAAATGTGTGTCTCACAAATTCGGTGTTCTTTTTCTTGCGGCGTGCACATTTTCTGCATGCCGTTTTGCATGTGTTGTGTGTGGTGCGTGTTATGCGTGTGCTTGTGTTTGACAGCTGGTGTGCGTGGTCGGCTGTTGGAGTGATGAGTGTAATTTGTGATGTCTGTACTGTGCGTGGTCATGCTTGGTCAGTGTGCCTCACTGTGTGTGTTGCGTTTACTCTGAGAACCATGGTTCATGTGCATTGTGTGCAGTGATGAGCTCGGTGTGGGGGGGGGGGTGGTTGTTGTTCAGTGTGATGTGCTGTTTGCGTGTTGAGGGTTTGTATGTAAACTCTGGTTTTGGGTGTTGTGGGTGATTTGCGTTTGTGCTGAATGTTTTGTGTTGGCGCCTTCTGTGTGTGTTGTTTGTGGCTGTGTGTGCTGTATTGTTTGCGTTGTACGTGGTGTGTGTTGTTCGTGCTAACTGTTGCGTTGTGTGTGCTGAGTCGTTTCGTTTCCTCGCTTTATGTCTTGCTGTGTGGGTTGTGCGTTACGTTGGTTACTGTGTATTCTGAGAGTTTGACCTATGTTGTGCTTTTAGGATTTGATTCTTGTGTAGTGTGCTCTTTGTGTTGTTGCTATAAGGTAGGGAATGATTTGTTGTGTTTGTGTTGTGAGTCTGTGTGTATTCTCTTTCGCTATGCTGTGTGTGCTGTGTGTTTTGGGTTGTGTTCTCTGTGATCTGTGAGTCTTGTTTATTCTCGGTGTGTTGCGTGTTGTCCGTGCTGTGTGTGTTGTGCATGTACTGGGTGCGGTATGGGTTCTCTACTGCTTGTTGAGTACACTGTCCTGTGTACATTTCTATGTGTGGCGTGCAACGTGTGATGTGTGTGGTTGTGAATTGTGTGTCCCGTGCTTTGAGTGGTTCTTTGTGGGCTGTATATCTCGTCATTGCTGATGAGATATCCATTGGTGTTTGTGTAGGTTCCGTGTTTGTTGTGTGCCCTCCAGTGTCCCTTTGTGTGTGCAATGTGTCTGGTCTTTCTTTTGTGTGTTGTGTTATGTACTGTGTTCTGGGTTGTTGAGTGCTGTCTATATGCTTTCTGTGTGTTACGCACAGGGTAGATGTGGGGCGGTCTGTGTATTTTGAGCATGCCGTGTGATGTAAAGCTTTGCGTTGTGTCTGAGGTGTACTGTGAGCGTGTATTTTGTGTGTTTTGTTTCGGGCTTCCCGCGTGAGGGTCTGTGTGTGCTCCATATTGCACGCTTGTGGCTGTGTGTGTGGTGTGTAGTGTGCTATAGGTGTGTTGTGTGTGTTTTGGTTGTTTGTGTGTGGGTTCGTATGTGCTCTGTCTTTTGGTGCGTGTGATTGTGATTTGTGTGCGTGTTTGTGTTAGAGAGGTTGTGTGTGTGCTTCGCAGTTTGAGTTATGCACGTGACGTGAGATGTGTTGACTGTGTGCGGTCTTGCTTGTTTAGTATGTCCCATGGTGTATGTCCCAGTAAGTAGCCTGTGCGATGTTTTTCGTGAGTGTTGTGAGCAGTCATGGGCCTTGAGGTGTGTGGTGTGTGTCTTGTGACTCTTGTTTGGCGTGTTTCTGTGTTGTGTGTGCGTTCTGCTCTGTACTCCTGTTTGAGGATGTATGCGCGGTGTGTGTGTGCATGGTTGAGTGTGTAGTGGGAAATGTGTGCTACTTGTCTCTGTTGGTTATGTGTGTGTTGCCTGTGGATCTGTGAGTGTTGTGTGTGTTTTTCATGTGTGATTGTGATCTGTGTGTGGTTGTGTTTGAGTGGTTGAGTGTATGTGGTTGTTATGTTTGTGATGTGAGCTGTGTTGTCCGCGTGTGGTTGTGCTTGTTTGGTGAGTCTCATTCTGTGTGCTGCAGGTACTCTCACAAATGTGATTTGTGTGTTAGTGAGGAATATTTGCTCTGTTGTGACGGGTGTGTGCCCTGTGACTGTTATGTCGTTCCTTTCTGAGTTTTCCGTGTGTTTGCATAGCGTAGTGGGGCCAGTGTGTGTGTGTGTGTGTCTGTGGCGTGTCCGAGTGTGTTTGTGTGTGGGGTGTGTAGCACGTGAAATGTGTCCTGTGTGCGCTAATTGTTGGTTGTGAGCTTTGCGTGTGGTTTTGTATTTGTTGTGTGTGTTACGCATGTGTGAATGTGACACGTGCTTGGCTGTTTTTGAGAGGTTTTGTGTGTAATTGGTATGTGTGTGAGGTGAGGTGTGTTATCTGTACGTGGTTTTGCCTTTTGTAGTGGGCGTCATTGTGTGTGTGGTGTGTACATGGTTAACTAGTTTTGAGAATTGCGTGCCGTTAAGCCTTGTGATATTCGTGGTGTGTGTTGTTTCATATGTTGTGCTTTCTGCGTGTTGACTTTGTGTGTGTTCCCCATGTCTTTGTGTTTGTGGGTGTTTATTTGTGTTCGTTGTGGTTATTCCTTGAGAGTGCGTTTTGCGTGGCTCCGTGTGTGGTATGTAGTGGTTGCGTCGGTCTGTGTGTTGTGTTGTTAATGCAGGGTGTTGTGGGAGACATGAGTTGTGATGTTTAATTTGTGCGTGATGTTTGTGTGTGTGGTGTGATGTATTCTGTGATTTGTGTATTATTTTGTACTGTGTTAATGCATCGATGTGTTTCTTTGAATGTGTGGTTTGTGTGTGCGATATTTGCGTTTGACGTCTTTTTGTGATGTGTTTCGTGTTTGCTGGCTTTTCTGTTAGGTGTGAGGTGCGTTGTTTTTTGTGTACACGGTAGGGCGCGTTTTCTGGTGTTTGCGATTGTGTGCGTGTTCTGTGTTGTGTCACATCACCCGTGCTGTGTTATTGTGTTTCTTGTGGTGATGTCTGTGACCTGTTGGTTTAATGTGCGTGGCGGTGTTTATGTGATTGTGTGTGCGTTTCCTGTGTGTTGTGTTCTTTCTGTGTTGTGACTGTTGTGTAGACTGTCGTGTATGGGAGGTGTGCAGTTTTGTTGCTTCGCAATGTAAGTTCTGTGTGAATTTCCCCGTGGAGTTCTGTGTGACTGGTGTGGTTGTGGCTGGTTGTGTGCTTGGAGTGTGTCTTTGTGTGTTGTATGTTTGGCGTCCTTTGGGTGGCATGTTGTGTTCGTGGTTGGGAATGATAGGTGGCCTGCGAATGGTTTTCTGTTTCATGTTTAGTGTGTGGCGCGATCACACGTGTGTTGCGTGTTGCATGATGTGCAAGCATTATGTTCTCAGTTGCACGTGTGTTGTGTGTATTCCTTCCTGTTTTGCGTAGTGTGCGTGTGCTGTTTCATCTGGGTGTCTTTATGGGATACGAATTGTGTACTGAGTTGTATATGCTTTGTATGTATATCCTGTGCTTTGCATCATGCGTTCTGTGAGGACCTGGGTGCTGTCTGATTCAAGTGTGCTTTGAGTGACGTGTGTAGTGCGTGAAATGTGTGTCTCACAAATTCGGTGTTCTTTTTCTTGCGGCGTGCACATTTTCTGCATGCCGTTTTGCATGTGTTGTGTGTGGTGCGTGTTATGCGTGTGCTTGTGTTTGACAGCTGGTGTGCGTGGTCGGCTGTTGGAGTGATGAGTGTAATTTGTGATGTCTGTACTGTGCGTGGTCATGCTTGGTCAGTGTGCCTCACTGTGTGTGTTGCGTTTACTCTGAGAACCATGGTTCATGTGCATTGTGTGCAGTGATGAGCTCGGTGTGGGGGGGGGGTGGTTGTTGTTCAGTGTGATGTGCTGTTTGCGTGTTGAGGGTTTGTATGTAAACTCTGGTTTTGGGTGTTGTGGGTGATTTGCGTTTGTGCTGAATGTTTTGTGTTGGCGCCTTCTGTGTGTGTTGTTTGTGGCTGTGTGTGCTGTATTGTTTGCGTTGTACGTGGTGTGTGTTGTTCGTGCTAACTGTTGCGTTGTGTGTGCTGAGTCGTTTCGTTTCCTCGCTTTATGTCTTGCTGTGTGGGTTGTGCGTTACGTTGGTTACTGTGTATTCTGAGAGTTTGACCTATGTTGTGCTTTTAGGATTTGATTCTTGTGTAGTGTGCTCTTTGTGTTGTTGCTATAAGGTAGGGAATGATTTGTTGTGTTTGTGTTGTGAGTCTGTGTGTATTCTCTTTCGCTATGCTGTGTGTGCTGTGTGTTTTGGGTTGTGTTCTCTGTGATCTGTGAGTCTTGTTTATTCTCGGTGTGTTGCGTGTTGTCCGTGCTGTGTGTGTTGTGCATGTACTGGGTGCGGTATGGGTTCTCTACTGCTTGTTGAGTACACTGTCCTGTGTACATTTCTATGTGTGGCGTGCAACGTGTGATGTGTGTGGTTGTGAATTGTGTGTCCCGTGCTTTGAGTGGTTCTTTGTGGGCTGTATATCTCGTCATTGCTGATGAGATATCCATTGGTGTTTGTGTAGGTTCCGTGTTTGTTGTGTGCCCTCCAGTGTCCCTTTGTGTGTGCAATGTGTCTGGTCTTTCTTTTGTGTGTTGTGTTATGTACTGTGTTCTGGGTTGTTGAGTGCTGTCTATATGCTTTCTGTGTGTTACGCACAGGGTAGATGTGGGGCGGTCTGTGTATTTTGAGCATGCCGTGTGATGTAAAGCTTTGCGTTGTGTCTGAGGTGTACTGTGAGCGTGTATTTTGTGTGTTTTGTTTCGGGCTTCCCGCGTGAGGGTCTGTGTGTGCTCCATATTGCACGCTTGTGGCTGTGTGTGTGGTGTGTAGTGTGCTATAGGTGTGTTGTGTGTGTTTTGGTTGTTTGTGTGTGGGTTCGTATGTGCTCTGTCTTTTGGTGCGTGTGATTGTGATTTGTGTGCGTGTTTGTGTTAGAGAGGTTGTGTGTGTGCTTCGCAGTTTGAGTTATGCACGTGACGTGAGATGTGTTGACTGTGTGCGGTCTTGCTTGTTTAGTATGTCCCATGGTGTATGTCCCAGTAAGTAGCCTGTGCGATGTTTTTCGTGAGTGTTGTGAGCAGTCATGGGCCTTGAGGTGTGTGGTGTGTGTCTTGTGACTCTTGTTTGGCGTGTTTCTGTGTTGTGTGTGCGTTCTGCTCTGTACTCCTGTTTGAGGATGTATGCGCGGTGTGTGTGTGCATGGTTGAGTGTGTAGTGGGAAATGTGTGCTACTTGTCTCTGTTGGTTATGTGTGTGTTGCCTGTGGATCTGTGAGTGTTGTGTGTGTTTTTCATGTGTGATTGTGATCTGTGTGTGGTTGTGTTTGAGTGGTTGAGTGTATGTGGTTGTTATGTTTGTGATGTGAGCTGTGTTGTCCGCGTGTGGTTGTGCTTGTTTGGTGAGTCTCATTCTGTGTGCTGCAGGTACTCTCACAAATGTGATTTGTGTGTTAGTGAGGAATATTTGCTCTGTTGTGACGGGTGTGTGCCCTGTGACTGTTATGTCGTTCCTTTCTGAGTTTTCCGTGTGTTTGCATAGCGTAGTGGGGCCAGTGTGTGTGTGTGTGTGTCTGTGGCGTGTCCGAGTGTGTTTGTGTGTGGGGTGTGTAGCACGTGAAATGTGTCCTGTGTGCGCTAATTGTTGGTTGTGAGCTTTGCGTGTGGTTTTGTATTTGTTGTGTGTGTTACGCATGTGTGAATGTGACACGTGCTTGGCTGTTTTTGAGAGGTTTTGTGTGTAATTGGTATGTGTGTGAGGTGAGGTGTGTTATCTGTACGTGGTTTTGCCTTTTGTAGTGGGCGTCATTGTGTGTGTGGTGTGTACATGGTTAACTAGTTTTGAGAATTGCGTGCCGTTAAGCCTTGTGATATTCGTGGTGTGTGTTGTTTCATATGTTGTGCTTTCTGCGTGTTGACTTTGTGTGTGTTCCCCATGTCTTTGTGTTTGTGGGTGTTTATTTGTGTTCGTTGTGGTTATTCCTTGAGAGTGCGTTTTGCGTGGCTCCGTGTGTGGTATGTAGTGGTTGCGTCGGTCTGTGTGTTGTGTTGTTAATGCAGGGTGTTGTGGGAGACATGAGTTGTGATGTTTAATTTGTGCGTGATGTTTGTGTGTGTGGTGTGATGTATTCTGTGATTTGTGTATTATTTTGTACTGTGTTAATGCATCGATGTGTTTCTTTGAATGTGTGGTTTGTGTGTGCGATATTTGCGTTTGACGTCTTTTTGTGATGTGTTTCGTGTTTGCTGGCTTTTCTGTTAGGTGTGAGGTGCGTTGTTTTTTGTGTACACGGTAGGGCGCGTTTTCTGGTGTTTGCGATTGTGTGCGTGTTCTGTGTTGTGTCACATCACCCGTGCTGTGTTATTGTGTTTCTTGTGGTGATGTCTGTGACCTGTTGGTTTAATGTGCGTGGCGGTGTTTATGTGATTGTGTGTGCGTTTCCTGTGTGTTGTGTTCTTTCTGTGTTGTGACTGTTGTGTAGACTGTCGTGTATGGGAGGTGTGCAGTTTTGTTGCTTCGCAATGTAAGTTCTGTGTGAATTTCCCCGTGGAGTTCTGTGTGACTGGTGTGGTTGTGGCTGGTTGTGTGCTTGGAGTGTGTCTTTGTGTGTTGTATGTTTGGCGTCCTTTGGGTGGCATGTTGTGTTCGTGGTTGGGAATGATAGGTGGCCTGCGAATGGTTTTCTGTTTCATGTTTAGTGTGTGGCGCGATCACACGTGTGTTGCGTGTTGCATGATGTGCAAGCATTATGTTCTCAGTTGCACGTGTGTTGTGTGTATTCCTTCCTGTTTTGCGTAGTGTGCGTGTGCTGTTTCATCTGGGTGTCTTTATGGGATACGAATTGTGTACTGAGTTGTATATGCTTTGTATGTATATCCTGTGCTTTGCATCATGCGTTCTGTGAGGACCTGGGTGCTGTCTGATTCAAGTGTGCTTTGAGTGACGTGTGTAGTGCGTGAAATGTGTGTCTCACAAATTCGGTGTTCTTTTTCTTGCGGCGTGCACATTTTCTGCATGCCGTTTTGCATGTGTTGTGTGTGGTGCGTGTTATGCGTGTGCTTGTGTTTGACAGCTGGTGTGCGTGGTCGGCTGTTGGAGTGATGAGTGTAATTTGTGATGTCTGTACTGTGCGTGGTCATGCTTGGTCAGTGTGCCTCACTGTGTGTGTTGCGTTTACTCTGAGAACCATGGTTCATGTGCATTGTGTGCAGTGATGAGCTCGGTGTGGGGGGGGGGTGGTTGTTGTTCAGTGTGATGTGCTGTTTGCGTGTTGAGGGTTTGTATGTAAACTCTGGTTTTGGGTGTTGTGGGTGATTTGCGTTTGTGCTGAATGTTTTGTGTTGGCGCCTTCTGTGTGTGTTGTTTGTGGCTGTGTGTGCTGTATTGTTTGCGTTGTACGTGGTGTGTGTTGTTCGTGCTAACTGTTGCGTTGTGTGTGCTGAGTCGTTTCGTTTCCTCGCTTTATGTCTTGCTGTGTGGGTTGTGCGTTACGTTGGTTACTGTGTATTCTGAGAGTTTGACCTATGTTGTGCTTTTAGGATTTGATTCTTGTGTAGTGTGCTCTTTGTGTTGTTGCTATAAGGTAGGGAATGATTTGTTGTGTTTGTGTTGTGAGTCTGTGTGTATTCTCTTTCGCTATGCTGTGTGTGCTGTGTGTTTTGGGTTGTGTTCTCTGTGATCTGTGAGTCTTGTTTATTCTCGGTGTGTTGCGTGTTGTCCGTGCTGTGTGTGTTGTGCATGTACTGGGTGCGGTATGGGTTCTCTACTGCTTGTTGAGTACACTGTCCTGTGTACATTTCTATGTGTGGCGTGCAACGTGTGATGTGTGTGGTTGTGAATTGTGTGTCCCGTGCTTTGAGTGGTTCTTTGTGGGCTGTATATCTCGTCATTGCTGATGAGATATCCATTGGTGTTTGTGTAGGTTCCGTGTTTGTTGTGTGCCCTCCAGTGTCCCTTTGTGTGTGCAATGTGTCTGGTCTTTCTTTTGTGTGTTGTGTTATGTACTGTGTTCTGGGTTGTTGAGTGCTGTCTATATGCTTTCTGTGTGTTACGCACAGGGTAGATGTGGGGCGGTCTGTGTATTTTGAGCATGCCGTGTGATGTAAAGCTTTGCGTTGTGTCTGAGGTGTACTGTGAGCGTGTATTTTGTGTGTTTTGTTTCGGGCTTCCCGCGTGAGGGTCTGTGTGTGCTCCATATTGCACGCTTGTGGCTGTGTGTGTGGTGTGTAGTGTGCTATAGGTGTGTTGTGTGTGTTTTGGTTGTTTGTGTGTGGGTTCGTATGTGCTCTGTCTTTTGGTGCGTGTGATTGTGATTTGTGTGCGTGTTTGTGTTAGAGAGGTTGTGTGTGTGCTTCGCAGTTTGAGTTATGCACGTGACGTGAGATGTGTTGACTGTGTGCGGTCTTGCTTGTTTAGTATGTCCCATGGTGTATGTCCCAGTAAGTAGCCTGTGCGATGTTTTTCGTGAGTGTTGTGAGCAGTCATGGGCCTTGAGGTGTGTGGTGTGTGTCTTGTGACTCTTGTTTGGCGTGTTTCTGTGTTGTGTGTGCGTTCTGCTCTGTACTCCTGTTTGAGGATGTATGCGCGGTGTGTGTGTGCATGGTTGAGTGTGTAGTGGGAAATGTGTGCTACTTGTCTCTGTTGGTTATGTGTGTGTTGCCTGTGGATCTGTGAGTGTTGTGTGTGTTTTTCATGTGTGATTGTGATCTGTGTGTGGTTGTGTTTGAGTGGTTGAGTGTATGTGGTTGTTATGTTTGTGATGTGAGCTGTGTTGTCCGCGTGTGGTTGTGCTTGTTTGGTGAGTCTCATTCTGTGTGCTGCAGGTACTCTCACAAATGTGATTTGTGTGTTAGTGAGGAATATTTGCTCTGTTGTGACGGGTGTGTGCCCTGTGACTGTTATGTCGTTCCTTTCTGAGTTTTCCGTGTGTTTGCATAGCGTAGTGGGGCCAGTGTGTGTGTGTGTGTGTCTGTGGCGTGTCCGAGTGTGTTTGTGTGTGGGGTGTGTAGCACGTGAAATGTGTCCTGTGTGCGCTAATTGTTGGTTGTGAGCTTTGCGTGTGGTTTTGTATTTGTTGTGTGTGTTACGCATGTGTGAATGTGACACGTGCTTGGCTGTTTTTGAGAGGTTTTGTGTGTAATTGGTATGTGTGTGAGGTGAGGTGTGTTATCTGTACGTGGTTTTGCCTTTTGTAGTGGGCGTCATTGTGTGTGTGGTGTGTACATGGTTAACTAGTTTTGAGAATTGCGTGCCGTTAAGCCTTGTGATATTCGTGGTGTGTGTTGTTTCATATGTTGTGCTTTCTGCGTGTTGACTTTGTGTGTGTTCCCCATGTCTTTGTGTTTGTGGGTGTTTATTTGTGTTCGTTGTGGTTATTCCTTGAGAGTGCGTTTTGCGTGGCTCCGTGTGTGGTATGTAGTGGTTGCGTCGGTCTGTGTGTTGTGTTGTTAATGCAGGGTGTTGTGGGAGACATGAGTTGTGATGTTTAATTTGTGCGTGATGTTTGTGTGTGTGGTGTGATGTATTCTGTGATTTGTGTATTATTTTGTACTGTGTTAATGCATCGATGTGTTTCTTTGAATGTGTGGTTTGTGTGTGCGATATTTGCGTTTGACGTCTTTTTGTGATGTGTTTCGTGTTTGCTGGCTTTTCTGTTAGGTGTGAGGTGCGTTGTTTTTTGTGTACACGGTAGGGCGCGTTTTCTGGTGTTTGCGATTGTGTGCGTGTTCTGTGTTGTGTCACATCACCCGTGCTGTGTTATTGTGTTTCTTGTGGTGATGTCTGTGACCTGTTGGTTTAATGTGCGTGGCGGTGTTTATGTGATTGTGTGTGCGTTTCCTGTGTGTTGTGTTCTTTCTGTGTTGTGACTGTTGTGTAGACTGTCGTGTATGGGAGGTGTGCAGTTTTGTTGCTTCGCAATGTAAGTTCTGTGTGAATTTCCCCGTGGAGTTCTGTGTGACTGGTGTGGTTGTGGCTGGTTGTGTGCTTGGAGTGTGTCTTTGTGTGTTGTATGTTTGGCGTCCTTTGGGTGGCATGTTGTGTTCGTGGTTGGGAATGATAGGTGGCCTGCGAATGGTTTTCTGTTTCATGTTTAGTGTGTGGCGCGATCACACGTGTGTTGCGTGTTGCATGATGTGCAAGCATTATGTTCTCAGTTGCACGTGTGTTGTGTGTATTCCTTCCTGTTTTGCGTAGTGTGCGTGTGCTGTTTCATCTGGGTGTCTTTATGGGATACGAATTGTGTACTGAGTTGTATATGCTTTGTATGTATATCCTGTGCTTTGCATCATGCGTTCTGTGAGGACCTGGGTGCTGTCTGATTCAAGTGTGCTTTGAGTGACGTGTGTAGTGCGTGAAATGTGTGTCTCACAAATTCGGTGTTCTTTTTCTTGCGGCGTGCACATTTTCTGCATGCCGTTTTGCATGTGTTGTGTGTGGTGCGTGTTATGCGTGTGCTTGTGTTTGACAGCTGGTGTGCGTGGTCGGCTGTTGGAGTGATGAGTGTAATTTGTGATGTCTGTACTGTGCGTGGTCATGCTTGGTCAGTGTGCCTCACTGTGTGTGTTGCGTTTACTCTGAGAACCATGGTTCATGTGCATTGTGTGCAGTGATGAGCTCGGTGTGTGTGGGGGGGTGGTTGTTGTTCAGTGTGATGTGCTGTTTGCGTGTTGAGGGTTTGTATGTAAACTCTGGTTTTGGGTGTTGTGGGTGATTTGCGTTTGTGCTGAATGTTTTGTGTTGGCGCCTTCTGTGTGTGTTGTTTGTGGCTGTGTGTGCTGTATTGTTTGCGTTGTACGTGGTGTGTGTTGTTCGTGCTAACTGTTGCGTTGTGTGTGCTGAGTCGTTTCGTTTCCTCGCTTTATGTCTTGCTGTGTGGGTTGTGCGTTACGTTGGTTACTGTGTATTCTGAGAGTTTGACCTATGTTGTGCTTTTAGGATTTGATTCTTGTGTAGTGTGCTCTTTGTGTTGTTGCTATAAGGTAGGGAATGATTTGTTGTGTTTGTGTTGTGAGTCTGTGTGTATTCTCTTTCGCTATGCTGTGTGTGCTGTGTGTTTTGGGTTGTGTTCTCTGTGATCTGTGAGTCTTGTTTATTCTCGGTGTGTTGCGTGTTGTCCGTGCTGTGTGTGTTGTGCATGTACTGGGTGCGGTATGGGTTCTCTACTGCTTGTTGAGTACACTGTCCTGTGTACATTTCTATGTGTGGCGTGCAACGTGTGATGTGTGTGGTTGTGAATTGTGTGTCCCGTGCTTTGAGTGGTTCTTTGTGGGCTGTATATCTCGTCATTGCTGATGAGATATCCATTGGTGTTTGTGTAGGTTCCGTGTTTGTTGTGTGCCCTCCAGTGTCCCTTTGTGTGTGCAATGTGTCTGGTCTTTCTTTTGTGTGTTGTGTTATGTACTGTGTTCTGGGTTGTTGAGTGCTGTCTATATGCTTTCTGTGTGTTACGCACAGGGTAGATGTGGGGTGGTCTGTGTATTTTGAGCATGCCGTGTGATGTAAAGCTTTGCGTTGTGTCTGAGGTGTACTGTGAGCGTGTATTTTGTGTGTTTTGTTTCGGGCTTCCCGCGTGAGGGTCTGTGTGTGCTCCATATTGCACGCTTGTGGCTGTGTGTGTGGTGTGTAGTGTGCTATAGGTGTGTTGTGTGTGTTTTGGTTGTTTGTGTGTGGGTTCGTATGTGCTCTGTCTTTTGGTGCGTGTGATTGTGATTTGTGTGCGTGTTTGTGTTAGAGAGGTTGTGTGTGTGCTTCGCAGTTTGAGTTATGCACGTGACGTGAGATGTGTTGACTGTGTGCGGTCTTGCTTGTTTAGTATGTCCCATGGTGTATGTCCCAGTAAGTAGCCTGTGCGATGTTTTTCGTGAGTGTTGTGAGCAGTCATGGGCCTTGAGGTGTGTGGTGTGTGTCTTGTGACTCTTGTTTGGCGTGTTTCTGTGTTGTGTGTGCGTTCTGCTCTGTACTCCTGTTTGAGGATGTATGCGCGGTGTGTGTGTGCATGGTTGAGTGTGTAGTGGGAAATGTGTGCTACTTGTCTCTGTTGGTTATGTGTGTGTTGCCTGTGGATCTGTGAGTGTTGTGTGTGTTTTTCATGTGTGATTGTGATCTGTGTGTGGTTGTGTTTGAGTGGTTGAGTGTATGTGGTTGTTATGTTTGTGATGTGAGCTGTGTTGTCCGCGTGTGGTTGTGCTTGTTTGGTGAGTCTCATTCTGTGTGCTGCAGGTACTCTCACAAATGTGATTTGTGTGTTAGTGAGGAATATTTGCTCTGTTGTGACGGGTGTGTGCCCTGTGACTGTTATGTCGTTCCTTTCTGAGTTTTCCGTGTGTTTGCATAGCGTAGTGGGGCCAGTGTGTGTGTGTGTGTGTCTGTGGCGTGTCCGAGTGTGTTTGTGTGTGGGGTGTGTAGCACGTGAAATGTGTCCTGTGTGCGCTAATTGTTGGTTGTGAGCTTTGCGTGTGGTTTTGTATTTGTTGTGTGTGTTACGCATGTGTGAATGTGACACGTGCTTGGCTGTTTTTGAGAGGTTTTGTGTGTAATTGGTATGTGTGTGAGGTGAGGTGTGTTATCTGTACGTGGTTTTGCCTTTTGTAGTGGGCGTCATTGTGTGTGTGGTGTGTACATGGTTAACTAGTTTTGAGAATTGCGTGCCGTTAAGCCTTGTGATATTCGTGGTGTGTGTTGTTTCATATGTTGTGCTTTCTGCGTGTTGACTTTGTGTGTGTTCCCCATGTCTTTGTGTTTGTGGGTGTTTATTTGTGTTCGTTGTGGTTATTCCTTGAGAGTGCGTTTTGCGTGGCTCCGTGTGTGGTATGTAGTGGTTGCGTCGGTCTGTGTGTTGTGTTGTTAATGCAGGGTGTTGTGGGAGACATGAGTTGTGATGTTTAATTTGTGCGTGATGTTTGTGTGTGTGGTGTGATGTATTCTGTGATTTGTGTATTATTTTGTACTGTGTTAATGCATCGATGTGTTTCTTTGAATGTGTGGTTTGTGTGTGCGATATTTGCGTTTGACGTCTTTTTGTGATGTGTTTCGTGTTTGCTGGCTTTTCTGTTAGGTGTGAGGTGCGTTGTTTTTTGTGTACACGGTAGGGCGCGTTTTCTGGTGTTTGCGATTGTGTGCGTGTTCTGTGTTGTGTCACATCACCCGTGCTGTGTTATTGTGTTTCTTGTGGTGATGTCTGTGACCTGTTGGTTTAATGTGCGTGGCGGTGTTTATGTGATTGTGTGTGCGTTTCCTGTGTGTTGTGTTCTTTCTGTGTTGTGACTGTTGTGTAGACTGTCGTGTATGGGAGGTGTGCAGTTTTGTTGCTTCGCAATGTAAGTTCTGTGTGAATTTCCCCGTGGAGTTCTGTGTGACTGGTGTGGTTGTGGCTGGTTGTGTGCTTGGAGTGTGTCTTTGTGTGTTGTATGTTTGGCGTCCTTTGGGTGGCATGTTGTGTTCGTGGTTGGGAATGATAGGTGGCCTGCGAATGGTTTTCTGTTTCATGTTTAGTGTGTGGCGCGATCACACGTGTGTTGCGTGTTGCATGATGTGCAAGCATTATGTTCTCAGTTGCACGTGTGTTGTGTGTATTCCTTCCTGTTTTGCGTAGTGTGCGTGTGCTGTTTCATCTGGGTGTCTTTATGGGATACGAATTGTGTACTGAGTTGTATATGCTTTGTATGTATATCCTGTGCTTTGCATCATGCGTTCTGTGAGGACCTGGGTGCTGTCTGATTCAAGTGTGCTTTGAGTGACGTGTGTAGTGCGTGAAATGTGTGTCTCACAAATTCGGTGTTCTTTTTCTTGCGGCGTGCACATTTTCTGCATGCCGTTTTGCATGTGTTGTGTGTGGTGCGTGTTATGCGTGTGCTTGTGTTTGACAGCTGGTGTGCGTGGTCGGCTGTTGGAGTGATGAGTGTAATTTGTGATGTCTGTACTGTGCGTGGTCATGCTTGGTCAGTGTGCCTCACTGTGTGTGTTGCGTTTACTCTGAGAACCATGGTTCATGTGCATTGTGTGCAGTGATGAGCTCGGTGTGGGGGGGGGGGTGGTTGTTGTTCAGTGTGATGTGCTGTTTGCGTGTTGAGGGTTTGTATGTAAACTCTGGTTTTGGGTGTTGTGGGTGATTTGCGTTTGTGCTGAATGTTTTGTGTTGGCGCCTTCTGTGTGTGTTGTTTGTGGCTGTGTGTGCTGTATTGTTTGCGTTGTACGTGGTGTGTGTTGTTCGTGCTAACTGTTGCGTTGTGTGTGCTGAGTCGTTTCGTTTCCTCGCTTTATGTCTTGCTGTGTGGGTTGTGCGTTACGTTGGTTACTGTGTATTCTGAGAGTTTGACCTATGTTGTGCTTTTAGGATTTGATTCTTGTGTAGTGTGCTCTTTGTGTTGTTGCTATAAGGTAGGGAATGATTTGTTGTGTTTGTGTTGTGAGTCTGTGTGTATTCTCTTTCGCTATGCTGTGTGTGCTGTGTGTTTTGGGTTGTGTTCTCTGTGATCTGTGAGTCTTGTTTATTCTCGGTGTGTTGCGTGTTGTCCGTGCTGTGTGTGTTGTGCATGTACTGGGTGCGGTATGGGTTCTCTACTGCTTGTTGAGTACACTGTCCTGTGTACATTTCTATGTGTGGCGTGCAACGTGTGATGTGTGTGGTTGTGAATTGTGTGTCCCGTGCTTTGAGTGGTTCTTTGTGGGCTGTATATCTCGTCATTGCTGATGAGATATCCATTGGTGTTTGTGTAGGTTCCGTGTTTGTTGTGTGCCCTCCAGTGTCCCTTTGTGTGTGCAATGTGTCTGGTCTTTCTTTTGTGTGTTGTGTTATGTACTGTGTTCTGGGTTGTTGAGTGCTGTCTATATGCTTTCTGTGTGTTACGCACAGGGTAGATGTGGGGCGGTCTGTGTATTTTGAGCATGCCGTGTGATGTAAAGCTTTGCGTTGTGTCTGAGGTGTACTGTGAGCGTGTATTTTGTGTGTTTTGTTTCGGGCTTCCCGCGTGAGGGTCTGTGTGTGCTCCATATTGCACGCTTGTGGCTGTGTGTGTGGTGTGTAGTGTGCTATAGGTGTGTTGTGTGTGTTTTGGTTGTTTGTGTGTGGGTTCGTATGTGCTCTGTCTTTTGGTGCGTGTGATTGTGATTTGTGTGCGTGTTTGTGTTAGAGAGGTTGTGTGTGTGCTTCGCAGTTTGAGTTATGCACGTGACGTGAGATGTGTTGACTGTGTGCGGTCTTGCTTGTTTAGTATGTCCCATGGTGTATGTCCCAGTAAGTAGCCTGTGCGATGTTTTTCGTGAGTGTTGTGAGCAGTCATGGGCCTTGAGGTGTGTGGTGTGTGTCTTGTGACTCTTGTTTGGCGTGTTTCTGTGTTGTGTGTGCGTTCTGCTCTGTACTCCTGTTTGAGGATGTATGCGCGGTGTGTGTGTGCATGGTTGAGTGTGTAGTGGGAAATGTGTGCTACTTGTCTCTGTTGGTTATGTGTGTGTTGCCTGTGGATCTGTGAGTGTTGTGTGTGTTTTTCATGTGTGATTGTGATCTGTGTGTGGTTGTGTTTGAGTGGTTGAGTGTATGTGGTTGTTATGTTTGTGATGTGAGCTGTGTTGTCCGCGTGTGGTTGTGCTTGTTTGGTGAGTCTCATTCTGTGTGCTGCAGGTACTCTCACAAATGTGATTTGTGTGTTAGTGAGGAATATTTGCTCTGTTGTGACGGGTGTGTGCCCTGTGACTGTTATGTCGTTCCTTTCTGAGTTTTCCGTGTGTTTGCATAGCGTAGTGGGGCCAGTGTGTGTGTGTGTGTGTCTGTGGCGTGTCCGAGTGTGTTTGTGTGTGGGGTGTGTAGCACGTGAAATGTGTCCTGTGTGCGCTAATTGTTGGTTGTGAGCTTTGCGTGTGGTTTTGTATTTGTTGTGTGTGTTACGCATGTGTGAATGTGACACGTGCTTGGCTGTTTTTGAGAGGTTTTGTGTGTAATTGGTATGTGTGTGAGGTGAGGTGTGTTATCTGTACGTGGTTTTGCCTTTTGTAGTGGGCGTCATTGTGTGTGTGGTGTGTACATGGTTAACTAGTTTTGAGAATTGCGTGCCGTTAAGCCTTGTGATATTCGTGGTGTGTGTTGTTTCATATGTTGTGCTTTCTGCGTGTTGACTTTGTGTGTGTTCCCCATGTCTTTGTGTTTGTGGGTGTTTATTTGTGTTCGTTGTGGTTATTCCTTGAGAGTGCGTTTTGCGTGGCTCCGTGTGTGGTATGTAGTGGTTGCGTCGGTCTGTGTGTTGTGTTGTTAATGCAGGGTGTTGTGGGAGACATGAGTTGTGATGTTTAATTTGTGCGTGATGTTTGTGTGTGTGGTGTGATGTATTCTGTGATTTGTGTATTATTTTGTACTGTGTTAATGCATCGATGTGTTTCTTTGAATGTGTGGTTTGTGTGTGCGATATTTGCGTTTGACGTCTTTTTGTGATGTGTTTCGTGTTTGCTGGCTTTTCTGTTAGGTGTGAGGTGCGTTGTTTTTTGTGTACACGGTAGGGCGCGTTTTCTGGTGTTTGCGATTGTGTGCGTGTTCTGTGTTGTGTCACATCACCCGTGCTGTGTTATTGTGTTTCTTGTGGTGATGTCTGTGACCTGTTGGTTTAATGTGCGTGGCGGTGTTTATGTGATTGTGTGTGCGTTTCCTGTGTGTTGTGTTCTTTCTGTGTTGTGACTGTTGTGTAGACTGTCGTGTATGGGAGGTGTGCAGTTTTGTTGCTTCGCAATGTAAGTTCTGTGTGAATTTCCCCGTGGAGTTCTGTGTGACTGGTGTGGTTGTGGCTGGTTGTGTGCTTGGAGTGTGTCTTTGTGTGTTGTATGTTTGGCGTCCTTTGGGTGGCATGTTGTGTTCGTGGTTGGGAATGATAGGTGGCCTGCGAATGGTTTTCTGTTTCATGTTTAGTGTGTGGCGCGATCACACGTGTGTTGCGTGTTGCATGATGTGCAAGCATTATGTTCTCAGTTGCACGTGTGTTGTGTGTATTCCTTCCTGTTTTGCGTAGTGTGCGTGTGCTGTTTCATCTGGGTGTCTTTATGGGATACGAATTGTGTACTGAGTTGTATATGCTTTGTATGTATATCCTGTGCTTTGCATCATGCGTTCTGTGAGGACCTGGGTGCTGTCTGATTCAAGTGTGCTTTGAGTGACGTGTGTAGTGCGTGAAATGTGTGTCTCACAAATTCGGTGTTCTTTTTCTTGCGGCGTGCACATTTTCTGCATGCCGTTTTGCATGTGTTGTGTGTGGTGCGTGTTATGCGTGTGCTTGTGTTTGACAGCTGGTGTGCGTGGTCGGCTGTTGGAGTGATGAGTGTAATTTGTGATGTCTGTACTGTGCGTGGTCATGCTTGGTCAGTGTGCCTCACTGTGTGTGTTGCGTTTACTCTGAGAACCATGGTTCATGTGCATTGTGTGCAGTGATGAGCTCGGTGTGGGGGGGGGTGGTTGTTGTTCAGTGTGATGTGCTGTTTCCGTGTTGAGGGTTTGTATGTAAACTCTGGTTTTGGGTGTTGTGGGTGATTTGCGTTTGTGCTGAATGTTTTGTGTTGGCGCCTTCTGTGTGTGTTGTTTGTGGCTGTGTGTGCTGTATTGTTTGCGTTGTATGTGGTGTGTGTTGTTCGTGCTAACTGTTGCGTTGTGTGTGCTGAGTCGTTTCGTTTCCTCGCTTTATGTCTTGCTGTGTGGGTTGTGCGTTACGTTGGTTACTGTGTATTCTGAGAGTTTGACCTATGTTGTGCTTTTAGGATTTGATTCTTGTGTAGTGTGCTCTTTGTGTTGTTGCTATAAGGTAGGGAATGATTTGTTGTGTTTGTGTTGTGAGTCTGTGTGTATTCTCTTTCGCTATGCTGTGTGTGCTGTGTGTTTTGGGTTGTGTTCTCTGTGATCTGTGAGTCTTGTTTATTCTCGGTGTGTTGCGTGTTGTCCGTGCTGTGTGTGTTGTGCATGTACTGGGTGCGGTATGGGTTCTCTACTGCTTGTTGAGTACACTGTCCTGTGTACATTTCTATGTGTGGCGTGCAACGTGTGATGTGTGTGGTTGTGAATTGTGTGTCCCGTGCTTTGAGTGGTTCTTTGTGGGCTGTATATCTCGTCATTGCTGATGAGATATCCATTGGTGTTTGTGTAGGTTCCGTGTTTGTTGTGTGCCCTCCAGTGTCCCTTTGTGTGTGCAATGTGTCTGGTCTTTCTTTTGTGTGTTGTGTTATGTACTGTGTTCTGGGTTGTTGAGTGCTGTCTATATGCTTTCTGTGTGTTACGCACAGGGTAGATGTGGGGCGGTCTGTGTATTTTGAGCATGCCGTGTGATGTAAAGCTTTGCGTTGTGTCTGAGGTGTACTGTGAGCGTGTATTTTGTGTGTTTTGTTTCGGGCTTCCCGCGTGAGGGTCTGTGTGTGCTCCATATTGCACGCTTGTGGCTGTGTGTGTGGTGTGTAGTGTGCTATAGGTGTGTTGTGTGTGTTTTGGTTGTTTGTGTGTGGGTTCGTATGTGCTCTGTCTTTTGGTGCGTGTGATTGTGATTTGTGTGCGTGTTTGTGTTAGAGAGGTTGTGTGTGTGCTTCGCAGTTTGAGTTATGCACGTGACGTGAGATGTGTTGACTGTGTGCGGTCTTGCTTGTTTAGTATGTCCCATGGTGTATGTCCCAGTAAGTAGCCTGTGCGATGTTTTTCGTGAGTGTTGTGAGCAGTCATGGGCCTTGAGGTGTGTGGTGTGTGTCTTGTGACTCTTGTTTGGCGTGTTTCTGTGTTGTGTGTGCGTTCTGCTCTGTACTCCTGTTTGAGGATGTATGCGCGGTGTGTGTGTGCATGGTTGAGTGTGTAGTGGGAAATGTGTGCTACTTGTCTCTGTTGGTTATGTGTGTGTTGCCTGTGGATCTGTGAGTGTTGTGTGTGTTTTTCATGTGTGATTGTGATCTGTGTGTGGTTGTGTTTGAGTGGTTGAGTGTATGTGGTTGTTATGTTTGTGATGTGAGCTGTGTTGTCCGCGTGTGGTTGTGCTTGTTTGGTGAGTCTCATTCTGTGTGCTGCAGGTACTCTCACAAATGTGATTTGTGTGTTAGTGAGGAATATTTGCTCTGTTGTGACGGGTGTGTGCCCTGTGACTGTTATGTCGTTCCTTTCTGAGTTTTCCGTGTGTTTGCATAGCGTAGTGGGGCCAGTGTGTGTGTGTGTGTGTCTGTGGCGTGTCCGAGTGTGTTTGTGTGTGGGGTGTGTAGCACGTGAAATGTGTCCTGTGTGCGCTAATTGTTGGTTGTGAGCTTTGCGTGTGGTTTTGTATTTGTTGTGTGTGTTACGCATGTGTGAATGTGACACGTGCTTGGCTGTTTTTGAGAGGTTTTGTGTGTAATTGGTATGTGTGTGAGGTGAGGTGTGTTATCTGTACGTGGTTTTGCCTTTTGTAGTGGGCGTCATTGTGTGTGTGGTGTGTACATGGTTAACTAGTTTTGAGAATTGCGTGCCGTTAAGCCTTGTGATATTCGTGGTGTGTGTTGTTTCATATGTTGTGCTTTCTGCGTGTTGACTTTGTGTGTGTTCCCCATGTCTTTGTGTTTGTGGGTGTTTATTTGTGTTCGTTGTGGTTATTCCTTGAGAGTGCGTTTTGCGTGGCTCCGTGTGTGGTATGTAGTGGTTGCGTCGGTCTGTGTGTTGTGTTGTTAATGCAGGGTGTTGTGGGAGACATGAGTTGTGATGTTTAATTTGTGCGTGATGTTTGTGTGTGTGGTGTGATGTATTCTGTGATTTGTGTATTATTTTGTACTGTGTTAATGCATCGATGTGTTTCTTTGAATGTGTGGTTTGTGTGTGCGATATTTGCGTTTGACGTCTTTTTGTGATGTGTTTCGTGTTTGCTGGCTTTTCTGTTAGGTGTGAGGTGCGTTGTTTTTTGTGTACACGGTAGGGCGCGTTTTCTGGTGTTTGCGATTGTGTGCGTGTTCTGTGTTGTGTCACATCACCCGTGCTGTGTTATTGTGTTTCTTGTGGTGATGTCTGTGACCTGTTGGTTTAATGTGCGTGGCGGTGTTTATGTGATTGTGTGTGCGTTTCCTGTGTGTTGTGTTCTTTCTGTGTTGTGACTGTTGTGTAGACTGTCGTGTATGGGAGGTGTGCAGTTTTGTTGCTTCGCAATGTAAGTTCTGTGTGAATTTCCCCGTGGAGTTCTGTGTGACTGGTGTGGTTGTGGCTGGTTGTGTGCTTGGAGTGTGTCTTTGTGTGTTGTATGTTTGGCGTCCTTTGGGTGGCATGTTGTGTTCGTGGTTGGGAATGATAGGTGGCCTGCGAATGGTTTTCTGTTTCATGTTTAGTGTGTGGCGCGATCACACGTGTGTTGCGTGTTGCATGATGTGCAAGCATTATGTTCTCAGTTGCACGTGTGTTGTGTGTATTCCTTCCTGTTTTGCGTAGTGTGCGTGTGCTGTTTCATCTGGGTGTCTTTATGGGATACGAATTGTGTACTGAGTTGTATATGCTTTGTATGTATATCCTGTGCTTTGCATCATGCGTTCTGTGAGGACCTGGGTGCTGTCTGATTCAAGTGTGCTTTGAGTGACGTGTGTAGTGCGTGAAATGTGTGTCTCACAAATTCGGTGTTCTTTTTCTTGCGGCGTGCACATTTTCTGCATGCCGTTTTGCATGTGTTGTGTGTGGTGCGTGTTATGCGTGTGCTTGTGTTTGACAGCTGGTGTGCGTGGTCGGCTGTTGGAGTGATGAGTGTAATTTGTGATGTCTGTACTGTGCGTGGTCATGCTTGGTCAGTGTGCCTCACTGTGTGTGTTGCGTTTACTCTGAGAACCATGGTTCATGTGCATTGTGTGCAGTGATGAGCTCGGTGTGGGGGGGGGGGTGGTTGTTGTTCAGTGTGATGTGCTGTTTGCGTGTTGAGGGTTTGTATGTAAACTCTGGTTTTGGGTGTTGTGGGTGATTTGCGTTTGTGCTGAATGTTTTGTGTTGGCGCCTTCTGTGTGTGTTGTTTGTGGCTGTGTGTGCTGTATTGTTTGCGTTGTACGTGGTGTGTGTTGTTCGTGCTAACTGTTGCGTTGTGTGTGCTGAGTCGTTTCGTTTCCTCGCTTTATGTCTTGCTGTGTGGGTTGTGCGTTACGTTGGTTACTGTGTATTCTGAGAGTTTGACCTATGTTGTGCTTTTAGGATTTGATTCTTGTGTAGTGTGCTCTTTGTGTTGTTGCTATAAGGTAGGGAATGATTTGTTGTGTTTGTGTTGTGAGTCTGTGTGTATTCTCTTTCGCTATGCTGTGTGTGCTGTGTGTTTTGGGTTGTGTTCTCTGTGATCTGTGAGTCTTGTTTATTCTCGGTGTGTTGCGTGTTGTCCGTGCTGTGTGTGTTGTGCATGTACTGGGTGCGGTATGGGTTCTCTACTGCTTGTTGAGTACACTGTCCTGTGTACATTTCTATGTGTGGCGTGCAACGTGTGATGTGTGTGGTTGTGAATTGTGTGTCCCGTGCTTTGAGTGGTTCTTTGTGGGCTGTATATCTCGTCATTGCTGATGAGATATCCATTGGTGTTTGTGTAGGTTCCGTGTTTGTTGTGTGCCCTCCAGTGTCCCTTTGTGTGTGCAATGTGTCTGGTCTTTCTTTTGTGTGTTGTGTTATGTACTGTGTTCTGGGTTGTTGAGTGCTGTCTATATGCTTTCTGTGTGTTACGCACAGGGTAGATGTGGGGCGGTCTGTGTATTTTGAGCATGCCGTGTGATGTAAAGCTTTGCGTTGTGTCTGAGGTGTACTGTGAGCGTGTATTTTGTGTGTTTTGTTTCGGGCTTCCCGCGTGAGGGTCTGTGTGTGCTCCATATTGCACGCTTGTGGCTGTGTGTGTGGTGTGTAGTGTGCTATAGGTGTGTTGTGTGTGTTTTGGTTGTTTGTGTGTGGGTTCGTATGTGCTCTGTCTTTTGGTGCGTGTGATTGT
Source organism: Manis pentadactyla (assembly GCF_030020395.1). Taxonomy (NCBI): domain Eukaryota; kingdom Metazoa; phylum Chordata; class Mammalia; order Pholidota; family Manidae; genus Manis; species Manis pentadactyla. The sequence continues at coordinate 51,139 of NW_026644815.1, forward strand.
GATTTGTGTGCGTGTTTGTGTTAGAGAGGTTGTGTGTGTGCTTCGCAGTTTGAGTTATGCACGTGACGTGAGATGTGTTGACTGTGTGCGGTCTTGCTTGTTTAGTATGTCCCATGGTGTATGTCCCAGTAAGTAGCCTGTGCGATGTTTTTCGTGAGTGTTGTGAGCAGTCATGGGCCTTGAGGTGTGTGGTGTGTGTCTTGTGACTCTTGTTTGGCGTGTTTCTGTGTTGTGTGTGCGTTCTGCTCTGTACTCCTGTTTGAGGATGTATGCGCGGTGTGTGTGTGCATGGTTGAGTGTGTAGTGGGAAATGTGTGCTACTTGTCTCTGTTGGTTATGTGTGTGTTGCCTGTGGATCTGTGAGTGTTGTGTGTGTTTTTCATGTGTGATTGTGATCTGTGTGTGGTTGTGTTTGAGTGGTTGAGTGTATGTGGTTGTTATGTTTGTGATGTGAGCTGTGTTGTCCGCGTGTGGTTGTGCTTGTTTGGTGAGTCTCATTCTGTGTGCTGCAGGTACTCTCACAAATGTGATTTGTGTGTTAGTGAGGAATATTTGCTCTGTTGTGACGGGTGTGTGCCCTGTGACTGTTATGTCGTTCCTTTCTGAGTTTTCCGTGTGTTTGCATAGCGTAGTGGGGCCAGTGTGTGTGTGTGTGTGTCTGTGGCGTGTCCGAGTGTGTTTGTGTGTGGGGTGTGTAGCACGTGAAATGTGTCCTGTGTGCGCTAATTGTTGGTTGTGAGCTTTGCGTGTGGTTTTGTATTTGTTGTGTGTGTTACGCATGTGTGAATGTGACACGTGCTTGGCTGTTTTTGAGAGGTTTTGTGTGTAATTGGTATGTGTGTGAGGTGAGGTGTGTTATCTGTACGTGGTTTTGCCTTTTGTAGTGGGCGTCATTGTGTGTGTGGTGTGTACATGGTTAACTAGTTTTGAGAATTGCGTGCCGTTAAGCCTTGTGATATTCGTGGTGTGTGTTGTTTCATATGTTGTGCTTTCTGCGTGTTGACTTTGTGTGTGTTCCCCATGTCTTTGTGTTTGTGGGTGTTTATTTGTGTTCGTTGTGGTTATTCCTTGAGAGTGCGTTTTGCGTGGCTCCGTGTGTGGTATGTAGTGGTTGCGTCGGTCTGTGTGTTGTGTTGTTAATGCAGGGTGTTGTGGGAGACATGAGTTGTGATGTTTAATTTGTGCGTGATGTTTGTGTGTGTGGTGTGATGTATTCTGTGATTTGTGTATTATTTTGTACTGTGTTAATGCATCGATGTGTTTCTTTGAATGTGTGGTTTGTGTGTGCGATATTTGCGTTTGACGTCTTTTTGTGATGTGTTTCGTGTTTGCTGGCTTTTCTGTTAGGTGTGAGGTGCGTTGTTTTTTGTGTACACGGTAGGGCGCGTTTTCTGGTGTTTGCGATTGTGTGCGTGTTCTGTGTTGTGTCACATCACCCGTGCTGTGTTATTGTGTTTCTTGTGGTGATGTCTGTGACCTGTTGGTTTAATGTGCGTGGCGGTGTTTATGTGATTGTGTGTGCGTTTCCTGTGTGTTGTGTTCTTTCTGTGTTGTGACTGTTGTGTAGACTGTCGTGTATGGGAGGTGTGCAGTTTTGTTGCTTCGCAATGTAAGTTCTGTGTGAATTTCCCCGTGGAGTTCTGTGTGACTGGTGTGGTTGTGGCTGGTTGTGTGCTTGGAGTGTGTCTTTGTGTGTTGTATGTTTGGCGTCCTTTGGGTGGCATGTTGTGTTCGTGGTTGGGAATGATAGGTGGCCTGCGAATGGTTTTCTGTTTCATGTTTAGTGTGTGGCGCGATCACACGTGTGTTGCGTGTTGCATGATGTGCAAGCATTATGTTCTCAGTTGCACGTGTGTTGTGTGTATTCCTTCCTGTTTTGCGTAGTGTGCGTGTGCTGTTTCATCTGGGTGTCTTTATGGGATACGAATTGTGTACTGAGTTGTATATGCTTTGTATGTATATCCTGTGCTTTGCATCATGCGTTCTGTGAGGACCTGGGTGCTGTCTGATTCAAGTGTGCTTTGAGTGACGTGTGTAGTGCGTGAAATGTGTGTCTCACAAATTCGGTGTTCTTTTTCTTGCGGCGTGCACATTTTCTGCATGCCGTTTTGCATGTGTTGTGTGTGGTGCGTGTTATGCGTGTGCTTGTGTTTGACAGCTGGTGTGCGTGGTCGGCTGTTGGAGTGATGAGTGTAATTTGTGATGTCTGTACTGTGCGTGGTCATGCTTGGTCAGTGTGCCTCACTGTGTGTGTTGCGTTTACTCTGAGAACCATGGTTCATGTGCATTGTGTGCAGTGATGAGCTCGGTGTGGGGGGGGGGTGGTTGTTGTTCAGTGTGATGTGCTGTTTCCGTGTTGAGGGTTTGTATGTAAACTCTGGTTTTGGGTGTTGTGGGTGATTTGCGTTTGTGCTGAATGTTTTGTGTTGGCGCCTTCTGTGTGTGTTGTTTGTGGCTGTGTGTGCTGTATTGTTTGCGTTGTATGTGGTGTGTGTTGTTCGTGCTAACTGTTGCGTTGTGTGTGCTGAGTCGTTTCGTTTCCTCGCTTTATGTCTTGCTGTGTGGGTTGTGCGTTACGTTGGTTACTGTGTATTCTGAGAGTTTGACCTATGTTGTGCTTTTAGGATTTGATTCTTGTGTAGTGTGCTCTTTGTGTTGTTGCTATAAGGTAGGGAATGATTTGTTGTGTTTGTGTTGTGAGTCTGTGTGTATTCTCTTTCGCTATGCTGTGTGTGCTGTGTGTTTTGGGTTGTGTTCTCTGTGATCTGTGAGTCTTGTTTATTCTCGGTGTGTTGCGTGTTGTCCGTGCTGTGTGTGTTGTGCATGTACTGGGTGCGGTATGGGTTCTCTACTGCTTGTTGAGTACACTGTCCTGTGTACATTTCTATGTGTGGCGTGCAACGTGTGATGTGTGTGGTTGTGAATTGTGTGTCCCGTGCTTTGAGTGGTTCTTTGTGGGCTGTATATCTCGTCATTGCTGATGAGATATCCATTGGTGTTTGTGTAGGTTCCGTGTTTGTTGTGTGCCCTCCAGTGTCCCTTTGTGTGTGCAATGTGTCTGGTCTTTCTTTTGTGTGTTGTGTTATGTACTGTGTTCTGGGTTGTTGAGTGCTGTCTATATGCTTTCTGTGTGTTACGCACAGGGTAGATGTGGGGCGGTCTGTGTATTTTGAGCATGCCGTGTGATGTAAAGCTTTGCGTTGTGTCTGAGGTGTACTGTGAGCGTGTATTTTGTGTGTTTTGTTTCGGGCTTCCCGCGTGAGGGTCTGTGTGTGCTCCATATTGCACGCTTGTGGCTGTGTGTGTGGTGTGTAGTGTGCTATAGGTGTGTTGTGTGTGTTTTGGTTGTTTGTGTGTGGGTTCGTATGTGCTCTGTCTTTTGGTGCGTGTGATTGTGATTTGTGTGCGTGTTTGTGTTAGAGAGGTTGTGTGTGTGCTTCGCAGTTTGAGTTATGCACGTGACGTGAGATGTGTTGACTGTGTGCGGTCTTGCTTGTTTAGTATGTCCCATGGTGTATGTCCCAGTAAGTAGCCTGTGCGATGTTTTTCGTGAGTGTTGTGAGCAGTCATGGGCCTTGAGGTGTGTGGTGTGTGTCTTGTGACTCTTGTTTGGCGTGTTTCTGTGTTGTGTGTGCGTTCTGCTCTGTACTCCTGTTTGAGGATGTATGCGCGGTGTGTGTGTGCATGGTTGAGTGTGTAGTGGGAAATGTGTGCTACTTGTCTCTGTTGGTTATGTGTGTGTTGCCTGTGGATCTGTGAGTGTTGTGTGTGTTTTTCATGTGTGATTGTGATCTGTGTGTGGTTGTGTTTGAGTGGTTGAGTGTATGTGGTTGTTATGTTTGTGATGTGAGCTGTGTTGTCCGCGTGTGGTTGTGCTTGTTTGGTGAGTCTCATTCTGTGTGCTGCAGGTACTCTCACAAATGTGATTTGTGTGTTAGTGAGGAATATTTGCTCTGTTGTGACGGGTGTGTGCCCTGTGACTGTTATGTCGTTCCTTTCTGAGTTTTCCGTGTGTTTGCATAGCGTAGTGGGGCCAGTGTGTGTGTGTGTGTGTCTGTGGCGTGTCCGAGTGTGTTTGTGTGTGGGGTGTGTAGCACGTGAAATGTGTCCTGTGTGCGCTAATTGTTGGTTGTGAGCTTTGCGTGTGGTTTTGTATTTGTTGTGTGTGTTACGCATGTGTGAATGTGACACGTGCTTGGCTGTTTTTGAGAGGTTTTGTGTGTAATTGGTATGTGTGTGAGGTGAGGTGTGTTATCTGTACGTGGTTTTGCCTTTTGTAGTGGGCGTCATTGTGTGTGTGGTGTGTACATGGTTAACTAGTTTTGAGAATTGCGTGCCGTTAAGCCTTGTGATATTCGTGGTGTGTGTTGTTTCATATGTTGTGCTTTCTGCGTGTTGACTTTGTGTGTGTTCCCCATGTCTTTGTGTTTGTGGGTGTTTATTTGTGTTCGTTGTGGTTATTCCTTGAGAGTGCGTTTTGCGTGGCTCCGTGTGTGGTATGTAGTGGTTGCGTCGGTCTGTGTGTTGTGTTGTTAATGCAGGGTGTTGTGGGAGACATGAGTTGTGATGTTTAATTTGTGCGTGATGTTTGTGTGTGTGGTGTGATGTATTCTGTGATTTGTGTATTATTTTGTACTGTGTTAATGCATCGATGTGTTTCTTTGAATGTGTGGTTTGTGTGTGCGATATTTGCGTTTGACGTCTTTTTGTGATGTGTTTCGTGTTTGCTGGCTTTTCTGTTAGGTGTGAGGTGCGTTGTTTTTTGTGTACACGGTAGGGCGCGTTTTCTGGTGTTTGCGATTGTGTGCGTGTTCTGTGTTGTGTCACATCACCCGTGCTGTGTTATTGTGTTTCTTGTGGTGATGTCTGTGACCTGTTGGTTTAATGTGCGTGGCGGTGTTTATGTGATTGTGTGTGCGTTTCCTGTGTGTTGTGTTCTTTCTGTGTTGTGACTGTTGTGTAGACTGTCGTGTATGGGAGGTGTGCAGTTTTGTTGCTTCGCAATGTAAGTTCTGTGTGAATTTCCCCGTGGAGTTCTGTGTGACTGGTGTGGTTGTGGCTGGTTGTGTGCTTGGAGTGTGTCTTTGTGTGTTGTATGTTTGGCGTCCTTTGGGTGGCATGTTGTGTTCGTGGTTGGGAATGATAGGTGGCCTGCGAATGGTTTTCTGTTTCATGTTTAGTGTGTGGCGCGATCACACGTGTGTTGCGTGTTGCATGATGTGCAAGCATTATGTTCTCAGTTGCACGTGTGTTGTGTGTATTCCTTCCTGTTTTGCGTAGTGTGCGTGTGCTGTTTCATCTGGGTGTCTTTATGGGATACGAATTGTGTACTGAGTTGTATATGCTTTGTATGTATATCCTGTGCTTTGCATCATGCGTTCTGTGAGGACCTGGGTGCTGTCTGATTCAAGTGTGCTTTGAGTGACGTGTGTAGTGCGTGAAATGTGTGTCTCACAAATTCGGTGTTCTTTTTCTTGCGGCGTGCACATTTTCTGCATGCCGTTTTGCATGTGTTGTGTGTGGTGCGTGTTATGCGTGTGCTTGTGTTTGACAGCTGGTGTGCGTGGTCGGCTGTTGGAGTGATGAGTGTAATTTGTGATGTCTGTACTGTGCGTGGTCATGCTTGGTCAGTGTGCCTCACTGTGTGTGTTGCGTTTACTCTGAGAACCATGGTTCATGTGCATTGTGTGCAGTGATGAGCTCGGTGTGGGGGGGGGGTGGTTGTTGTTCAGTGTGATGTGCTGTTTCCGTGTTGAGGGTTTGTATGTAAACTCTGGTTTTGGGTGTTGTGGGTGATTTGCGTTTGTGCTGAATGTTTTGTGTTGGCGCCTTCTGTGTGTGTTGTTTGTGGCTGTGTGTGCTGTATTGTTTGCGTTGTATGTGGTGTGTGTTGTTCGTGCTAACTGTTGCGTTGTGTGTGCTGAGTCGTTTCGTTTCCTCGCTTTATGTCTTGCTGTGTGGGTTGTGCGTTACGTTGGTTACTGTGTATTCTGAGAGTTTGACCTATGTTGTGCTTTTAGGATTTGATTCTTGTGTAGTGTGCTCTTTGTGTTGTTGCTATAAGGTAGGGAATGATTTGTTGTGTTTGTGTTGTGAGTCTGTGTGTATTCTCTTTCGCTATGCTGTGTGTGCTGTGTGTTTTGGGTTGTGTTCTCTGTGATCTGTGAGTCTTGTTTATTCTCGGTGTGTTGCGTGTTGTCCGTGCTGTGTGTGTTGTGCATGTACTGGGTGCGGTATGGGTTCTCTACTGCTTGTTGAGTACACTGTCCTCTGTACATTTCTATGTGTGGCGTGCAACGTGTGATGTGTGTGGTTGTGAATTGTGTGTCCCGTGCTTTGAGTGGTTCTTTGTGGGCTGTATATCTCGTCATTGCTGATGAGATATCCATTGGTGTTTGTGTAGGTTCCGTGTTTGTTGTGTGCCCTCCAGTGTCCCTTTGTGTGTGCAATGTGTCTGGTCTTTCTTTTGTGTGTTGTGTTATGTACTGTGTTCTGGGTTGTTGAGTGCTGTCTATATGCTTTCTGTGTGTTACGCACAGGGTAGATGTGGGGCGGTCTGTGTATTTTGAGCATGCCGTGTGATGTAAAGCTTTGCGTTGTGTCTGAGGTGTACTGTGAGCGTGTATTTTGTGTGTTTTGTTTCGGGCTTCCCGCGTGAGGGTCTGTGTGTGCTCCATATTGCACGCTTGTGGCTGTGTGTGTGGTGTGTAGTGTGCTATAGGTGTGTTGTGTGTGTTTTGGTTGTTTGTGTGTGGGTTCGTATGTGCTCTGTCTTTTGGTGCGTGTGATTGTGATTTGTGTGCGTGTTTGTGTTAGAGAGGTTGTGTGTGTGCTTCGCAGTTTGAGTTATGCACGTGACGTGAGATGTGTTGACTGTGTGCGGTCTTGCTTGTTTAGTATGTCCCATGGTGTATGTCCCAGTAAGTAGCCTGTGCGATGTTTTTCGTGAGTGTTGTGAGCAGTCATGGGCCTTGAGGTGTGTGGTGTGTGTCTTGTGACTCTTGTTTGGCGTGTTTCTGTGTTGTGTGTGCGTTCTGCTCTGTACTCCTGTTTGAGGATGTATGCGCGGTGTGTGTGTGCATGGTTGAGTGTGTAGTGGGAAATGTGTGCTACTTGTCTCTGTTGGTTATGTGTGTGTTGCCTGTGGATCTGTGAGTGTTGTGTGTGTTTTTCATGTGTGATTGTGATCTGTGTGTGGTTGTGTTTGAGTGGTTGAGTGTATGTGGTTGTTATGTTTGTGATGTGAGCTGTGTTGTCCGCGTGTGGTTGTGCTTGTTTGGTGAGTCTCATTCTGTGTGCTGCAGGTACTCTCACAAATGTGATTTGTGTGTTAGTGAGGAATATTTGCTCTGTTGTGACGGGTGTGTGCCCTGTGACTGTTATGTCGTTCCTTTCTGAGTTTTCCGTGTGTTTGCATAGCGTAGTGGGGCCAGTGTGTGTGTGTGTGTGTCTGTGGCGTGTCCGAGTGTGTTTGTGTGTGGGGTGTGTAGCACGTGAAATGTGTCCTGTGTGCGCTAATTGTTGGTTGTGAGCTTTGCGTGTGGTTTTGTATTTGTTGTGTGTGTTACGCATGTGTGAATGTGACACGTGCTTGGCTGTTTTTGAGAGGTTTTGTGTGTAATTGGTATGTGTGTGAGGTGAGGTGTGTTATCTGTACGTGGTTTTGCCTTTTGTAGTGGGCGTCATTGTGTGTGTGGTGTGTACATGGTTAACTAGTTTTGAGAATTGCGTGCCGTTAAGCCTTGTGATATTCGTGGTGTGTGTTGTTTCATATGTTGTGCTTTCTGCGTGTTGACTTTGTGTGTGTTCCCCATGTCTTTGTGTTTGTGGGTGTTTATTTGTGTTCGTTGTGGTTATTCCTTGAGAGTGCGTTTTGCGTGGCTCCGTGTGTGGTATGTAGTGGTTGCGTCGGTCTGTGTGTTGTGTTGTTAATGCAGGGTGTTGTGGGAGACATGAGTTGTGATGTTTAATTTGTGCGTGATGTTTGTGTGTGTGGTGTGATGTATTCTGTGATTTGTGTATTATTTTGTACTGTGTTAATGCATCGATGTGTTTCTTTGAATGTGTGGTTTGTGTGTGCGATATTTGCGTTTGACGTCTTTTTGTGATGTGTTTCGTGTTTGCTGGCTTTTCTGTTAGGTGTGAGGTGCGTTGTTTTTTGTGTACACGGTAGGGCGCGTTTTCTGGTGTTTGCGATTGTGTGCGTGTTCTGTGTTGTGTCACATCACCCGTGCTGTGTTATTGTGTTTCTTGTGGTGATGTCTGTGACCTGTTGGTTTAATGTGCGTGGCGGTGTTTATGTGATTGTGTGTGCGTTTCCTGTGTGTTGTGTTCTTTCTGTGTTGTGACTGTTGTGTAGACTGTCGTGTATGGGAGGTGTGCAGTTTTGTTGCTTCGCAATGTAAGTTCTGTGTGAATTTCCCCGTGGAGTTCTGTGTGACTGGTGTGGTTGTGGCTGGTTGTGTGCTTGGAGTGTGTCTTTGTGTGTTGTATGTTTGGCGTCCTTTGGGTGGCATGTTGTGTTCGTGGTTGGGAATGATAGGTGGCCTGCGAATGGTTTTCTGTTTCATGTTTAGTGTGTGGCGCGATCACACGTGTGTTGCGTGTTGCATGATGTGCAAGCATTATGTTCTCAGTTGCACGTGTGTTGTGTGTATTCCTTCCTGTTTTGCGTAGTGTGCGTGTGCTGTTTCATCTGGGTGTCTTTATGGGATACGAATTGTGTACTGAGTTGTATATGCTTTGTATGTATATCCTGTGCTTTGCATCATGCGTTCTGTGAGGACCTGGGTGCTGTCTGATTCAAGTGTGCTTTGAGTGACGTGTGTAGTGCGTGAAATGTGTGTCTCACAAATTCGGTGTTCTTTTTCTTGCGGCGTGCACATTTTCTGCATGCCGTTTTGCATGTGTTGTGTGTGGTGCGTGTTATGCGTGTGCTTGTGTTTGACAGCTGGTGTGCGTGGTCGGCTGTTGGAGTGATGAGTGTAATTTGTGATGTCTGTACTGTGCGTGGTCATGCTTGGTCAGTGTGCCTCACTGTGTGTGTTGCGTTTACTCTGAGAACCATGGTTCATGTGCATTGTGTGCAGTGATGAGCTCGGTGTGGGGGGGGGGGTGGTTGTTGTTCAGTGTGATGTGCTGTTTGCGTGTTGAGGGTTTGTATGTAAACTCTGGTTTTGGGTGTTGTGGGTGATTTGCGTTTGTGCTGAATGTTTTGTGTTGGCGCCTTCTGTGTGTGTTGTTTGTGGCTGTGTGTGCTGTATTGTTTGCGTTGTACGTGGTGTGTGTTGTTCGTGCTAACTGTTGCGTTGTGTGTGCTGAGTCGTTTCGTTTCCTCGCTTTATGTCTTGCTGTGTGGGTTGTGCGTTACGTTGGTTACTGTGTATTCTGAGAGTTTGACCTATGTTGTGCTTTTAGGATTTGATTCTTGTGTAGTGTGCTCTTTGTGTTGTTGCTATAAGGTAGGGAATGATTTGTTGTGTTTGTGTTGTGAGTCTGTGTGTATTCTCTTTCGCTATGCTGTGTGTGCTGTGTGTTTTGGGTTGTGTTCTCTGTGATCTGTGAGTCTTGTTTATTCTCGGTGTGTTGCGTGTTGTCCGTGCTGTGTGTGTTGTGCATGTACTGGGTGCGGTATGGGTTCTCTACTGCTTGTTGAGTACACTGTCCTGTGTACATTTCTATGTGTGGCGTGCAACGTGTGATGTGTGTGGTTGTGAATTGTGTGTCCCGTGCTTTGAGTGGTTCTTTGTGGGCTGTATATCTCGTCATTGCTGATGAGATATCCATTGGTGTTTGTGTAGGTTCCGTGTTTGTTGTGTGCCCTCCAGTGTCCCTTTGTGTGTGCAATGTGTCTGGTCTTTCTTTTGTGTGTTGTGTTATGTACTGTGTTCTGGGTTGTTGAGTGCTGTCTATATGCTTTCTGTGTGTTACGCACAGGGTAGATGTGGGGCGGTCTGTGTATTTTGAGCATGCCGTGTGATGTAAAGCTTTGCGTTGTGTCTGAGGTGTACTGTGAGCGTGTATTTTGTGTGTTTTGTTTCGGGCTTCCCGCGTGAGGGTCTGTGTGTGCTCCATATTGCACGCTTGTGGCTGTGTGTGTGGTGTGTAGTGTGCTATAGGTGTGTTGTGTGTGTTTTGGTTGTTTGTGTGTGGGTTCGTATGTGCTCTGTCTTTTGGTGCGTGTGATTGTGATTTGTGTGCGTGTTTGTGTTAGAGAGGTTGTGTGTGTGCTTCGCAGTTTGAGTTATGCACGTGACGTGAGATGTGTTGACTGTGTGCGGTCTTGCTTGTTTAGTATGTCCCATGGTGTATGTCCCAGTAAGTAGCCTGTGCGATGTTTTTCGTGAGTGTTGTGAGCAGTCATGGGCCTTGAGGTGTGTGGTGTGTGTCTTGTGACTCTTGTTTGGCGTGTTTCTGTGTTGTGTGTGCGTTCTGCTCTGTACTCCTGTTTGAGGATGTATGCGCGGTGTGTGTGTGCATGGTTGAGTGTGTAGTGGGAAATGTGTGCTACTTGTCTCTGTTGGTTATGTGTGTGTTGCCTGTGGATCTGTGAGTGTTGTGTGTGTTTTTCATGTGTGATTGTGATCTGTGTGTGGTTGTGTTTGAGTGGTTGAGTGTATGTGGTTGTTATGTTTGTGATGTGAGCTGTGTTGTCCGCGTGTGGTTGTGCTTGTTTGGTGAGTCTCATTCTGTGTGCTGCAGGTACTCTCACAAATGTGATTTGTGTGTTAGTGAGGAATATTTGCTCTGTTGTGACGGGTGTGTGCCCTGTGACTGTTATGTCGTTCCTTTCTGAGTTTTCCGTGTGTTTGCATAGCGTAGTGGGGCCAGTGTGTGTGTGTGTGTGTCTGTGGCGTGTCCGAGTGTGTTTGTGTGTGGGGTGTGTAGCACGTGAAATGTGTCCTGTGTGCGCTAATTGTTGGTTGTGAGCTTTGCGTGTGGTTTTGTATTTGTTGTGTGTGTTACGCATGTGTGAATGTGACACGTGCTTGGCTGTTTTTGAGAGGTTTTGTGTGTAATTGGTATGTGTGTGAGGTGAGGTGTGTTATCTGTACGTGGTTTTGCCTTTTGTAGTGGGCGTCATTGTGTGTGTGGTGTGTACATGGTTAACTAGTTTTGAGAATTGCGTGCCGTTAAGCCTTGTGATATTCGTGGTGTGTGTTGTTTCATATGTTGTGCTTTCTGCGTGTTGACTTTGTGTGTGTTCCCCATGTCTTTGTGTTTGTGGGTGTTTATTTGTGTTCGTTGTGGTTATTCCTTGAGAGTGCGTTTTGCGTGGCTCCGTGTGTGGTATGTAGTGGTTGCGTCGGTCTGTGTGTTGTGTTGTTAATGCAGGGTGTTGTGGGAGACATGAGTTGTGATGTTTAATTTGTGCGTGATGTTTGTGTGTGTGGTGTGATGTATTCTGTGATTTGTGTATTATTTTGTACTGTGTTAATGCATCGATGTGTTTCTTTGAATGTGTGGTTTGTGTGTGCGATATTTGCGTTTGACGTCTTTTTGTGATGTGTTTCGTGTTTGCTGGCTTTTCTGTTAGGTGTGAGGTGCGTTGTTTTTTGTGTACACGGTAGGGCGCGTTTTCTGGTGTTTGCGATTGTGTGCGTGTTCTGTGTTGTGTCACATCACCCGTGCTGTGTTATTGTGTTTCTTGTGGTGATGTCTGTGACCTGTTGGTTTAATGTGCGTGGCGGTGTTTATGTGATTGTGTGTGCGTTTCCTGTGTGTTGTGTTCTTTCTGTGTTGTGACTGTTGTGTAGACTGTCGTGTATGGGAGGTGTGCAGTTTTGTTGCTTCGCAATGTAAGTTCTGTGTGAATTTCCCCGTGGAGTTCTGTGTGACTGGTGTGGTTGTGGCTGGTTGTGTGCTTGGAGTGTGTCTTTGTGTGTTGTATGTTTGGCGTCCTTTGGGTGGCATGTTGTGTTCGTGGTTGGGAATGATAGGTGGCCTGCGAATGGTTTTCTGTTTCATGTTTAGTGTGTGGCGCGATCACACGTGTGTTGCGTGTTGCATGATGTGCAAGCATTATGTTCTCAGTTGCACGTGTGTTGTGTGTATTCCTTCCTGTTTTGCGTAGTGTGCGTGTGCTGTTTCATCTGGGTGTCTTTATGGGATACGAATTGTGTACTGAGTTGTATATGCTTTGTATGTATATCCTGTGCTTTGCATCATGCGTTCTGTGAGGACCTGGGTGCTGTCTGATTCAAGTGTGCTTTGAGTGACGTGTGTAGTGCGTGAAATGTGTGTCTCACAAATTCGGTGTTCTTTTTCTTGCGGCGTGCACATTTTCTGCATGCCGTTTTGCATGTGTTGTGTGTGGTGCGTGTTATGCGTGTGCTTGTGTTTGACAGCTGGTGTGCGTGGTCGGCTGTTGGAGTGATGAGTGTAATTTGTGATGTCTGTACTGTGCGTGGTCATGCTTGGTCAGTGTGCCTCACTGTGTGTGTTGCGTTTACTCTGAGAACCATGGTTCATGTGCATTGTGTGCAGTGATGAGCTCGGTGTGGGGGGGGGGTGGTTGTTGTTCAGTGTGATGTGCTGTTTCCGTGTTGAGGGTTTGTATGTAAACTCTGGTTTTGGGTGTTGTGGGTGATTTGCGTTTGTGCTGAATGTTTTGTGTTGGCGCCTTCTGTGTGTGTTGTTTGTGGCTGTGTGTGCTGTATTGTTTGCGTTGTACGTGGTGTGTGTTGTTCGTGCTAACTGTTGCGTTGTGTGTGCTGAGTCGTTTCGTTTCCTCGCTTTATGTCTTGCTGTGTGGGTTGTGCGTTACGTTGGTTACTGTGTATTCTGAGAGTTTGACCTATGTTGTGCTTTTAGGATTTGATTCTTGTGTAGTGTGCTCTTTGTGTTGTTGCTATAAGGTAGGGAATGATTTGTTGTGTTTGTGTTGTGAGTCTGTGTGTATTCTCTTTCGCTATGCTGTGTGTGCTGTGTGTTTTGGGTTGTGTTCTCTGTGATCTGTGAGTCTTGTTTATTCTCGGTGTGTTGCGTGTTGTCCGTGCTGTGTGTGTTGTGCATGTACTGGGTGCGGTATGGGTTCTCTACTGCTTGTTGAGTACACTGTCCTGTGTACATTTCTATGTGTGGCGTGCAACGTGTGATGTGTGTGGTTGTGAATTGTGTGTCCCGTGCTTTGAGTGGTTCTTTGTGGGCTGTATATCTCGTCATTGCTGATGAGATATCCATTGGTGTTTGTGTAGGTGCCGTGTTTGTTGTGTGCCCTCCAGTGTCCCTTTGTGTGTGCAATGTGTCTGGTCTTTCTTTTGTGTGTTGTGTTATGTACTGTGTTCTGGGTTGTTGAGTGCTGTCTATATGCTTTCTGTGTGTTACGCACAGGGTAGATGTGGGGCGGTCTGTGTATTTTGAGCATGCCGTGTGATGTAAAGCTTTGCGTTGTGTCTGAGGTGTACTGTGAGCGTGTATTTTGTGTGTTTTGTTTCGGGCTTCCCGCGTGAGGGTCTGTGTGTGCTCCATATTGCACGCTTGTGGCTGTGTGTGTGGTGTGTAGTGTGCTATAGGTGTGTTGTGTGTGTTTTGGTTGTTTGTGTGTGGGTTCGTATGTGCTCTGTCTTTTGGTGCGTGTGATTGTGATTTGTGTGCGTGTTTGTGTTAGAGAGGTTGTGTGTGTGCTTCGCAGTTTGAGTTATGCACGTGACGTGAGATGTGTTGACTGTGTGCGGTCTTGCTTGTTTAGTATGTCCCATGGTGTATGTCCCAGTAAGTAGCCTGTGCGATGTTTTTCGTGAGTGTTGTGAGCAGTCATGGGCCTTGAGGTGTGTGGTGTGTGTCTTGTGACTCTTGTTTGGCGTGTTTCTGTGTTGTGTGTGCATTCTGCTCTGTACTCCTGTTTGAGGATGTATGCGCGGTGTGTGTGTGCATGGTTGAGTGTGTAGTGGGAAATGTGTGCTACTTGTCTCTGTTGGTTATGTGTGTGTTGCCTGTGGATCTGTGAGTGTTGTGTGTGTTTTTCATGTGTGATTGTGATCTGTGTGTGGTTGTGTTTGAGTGGTTGAGTGTATGTGGTTGTTATGTTTGTGATGTGAGCTGTGTTGTCCGCGTGTGGTTGTGCTTGTTTGGTGAGTCTCATTCTGTGTGCTGCAGGTACTCTCACAAATGTGATTTGTGTGTTAGTGAGGAATATTTGCTCTGTTGTGACGGGTGTGTGCCCTGTGACTGTTATGTCGTTCCTTTCTGAGTTTTCCGTGTGTTTGCATAGCGTAGTGGGGCCAGTGTGTGTGTGTGTGTGTCTGTGGCGTGTCCGAGTGTGTTTGTGTGTGGGGTGTGTAGCACGTGAAATGTGTCCTGTGTGCGCTAATTGTTGGTTGTGAGCTTTGCGTGTGGTTTTGTATTTGTTGTGTGTGTTACGCATGTGTGAATGTGACACGTGCTTGGCTGTTTTTGAGAGGTTTTGTGTGTAATTGGTATGTGTGTGAGGTGAGGTGTGTTATCTGTACGTGGTTTTGCCTTTTGTAGTGGGCGTCATTGTGTGTGTGGTGTGTACATGGTTAACTAGTTTTGAGAATTGCGTGCCGTTAAGCCTTGTGATATTCGTGGTGTGTGTTGTTTCATATGTTGTGCTTTCTGCGTGTTGACTTTGTGTGTGTTCCCCATGTCTTTGTGTTTGTGGGTGTTTATTTGTGTTCGTTGTGGTTATTCCTTGAGAGTGCGTTTTGCGTGGCTCCGTGTGTGGTATGTAGTGGTTGCGTCGGTCTGTGTGTTGTGTTGTTAATGCAGGGTGTTGTGGGAGACATGAGTTGTGATGTTTAATTTGTGCGTGATGTTTGTGTGTGTGGTGTGATGTATTCTGTGATTTGTGTATTATTTTGTACTGTGTTAATGCATCGATGTGTTTCTTTGAATGTGTGGTTTGTGTGTGCGATATTTGCGTTTGACGTCTTTTTGTGATGTGTTTCGTGTTTGCTGGCTTTTCTGTTAGGTGTGAGGTGCGTTGTTTTTTGTGTACACGGTAGGGCGCGTTTTCTGGTGTTTGCGATTGTGTGCGTGTTCTGTGTTGTGTCACATCACCCGTGCTGTGTTATTGTGTTTCTTGTGGTGATGTCTGTGACCTGTTGGTTTAATGTGCGTGGCGGTGTTTATGTGATTGTGTGTGCGTTTCCTGTGTGTTGTGTTCTTTCTGTGTTGTGACTGTTGTGTAGACTGTCGTGTATGGGAGGTGTGCAGTTTTGTTGCTTCGCAATGTAAGTTCTGTGTGAATTTCCCCGTGGAGTTCTGTGTGACTGGTGTGGTTGTGGCTGGTTGTGTGCTTGGAGTGTGTCTTTGTGTGTTGTATGTTTGGCGTCCTTTGGGTGGCATGTTGTGTTCGTGGTTGGGAATGATAGGTGGCCTGCGAATGGTTTTCTGTTTCATGTTTAGTGTGTGGCGCGATCACACGTGTGTTGCGTGTTGCATGATGTGCAAGCATTATGTTCTCAGTTGCACGTGTGTTGTGTGTATTCCTTCCTGTTTTGCGTAGTGTGCGTGTGCTGTTTCATCTGGGTGTCTTTATGGGATACGAATTGTGTACTGAGTTGTATATGCTTTGTATGTATATCCTGTGCTTTGCATCATGCGTTCTGTGAGGACCTGGGTGCTGTCTGATTCAAGTGTGCTTTGAGTGACGTGTGTAGTGCGTGAAATGTGTGTCTCACAAATTCGGTGTTCTTTTTCTTGCGGCGTGCACATTTTCTGCATGCCGTTTTGCATGTGTTGTGTGTGGTGCGTGTTATGCGTGTGCTTGTGTTTGACAGCTGGTGTGCGTGGTCGGCTGTTGGAGTGATGAGTGTAATTTGTGATGTCTGTACTGTGCGTGGTCATGCTTGGTCAGTGTGCCTCACTGTGTGTGTTGCGTTTACTCTGAGAACCATGGTTCATGTGCATTGTGTGCAGTGATGAGCTCGGTGTGGGGGGGGGGTGGTTGTTGTTCAGTGTGATGTGCTGTTTGCGTGTTGAGGGTTTGTATGTAAACTCTGGTTTTGGGTGTTGTGGGTGATTTGCGTTTGTGCTGAATGTTTTGTGTTGGCGCCTTCTGTGTGTGTTGTTTGTGGCTGTGTGTGCTGTATTGTTTGCGTTGTACGTGGTGTGTGTTGTTCGTGCTAACTGTTGCGTTGTGTGTGCTGAGTCGTTTCGTTTCCTCGCTTTATGTCTTGCTGTGTGGGTTGTGCGTTACGTTGGTTACTGTGTATTCTGAGAGTTTGACCTATGTTGTGCTTTTAGGATTTGATTCTTGTGTAGTGTGCTTCTTTGTGTTGTTGCTATAAGGTAGGGAATGATTTGTTGTGTTTGTGTTGTGAGTCTGTGTGTATTCTCTTTCGCTATGCTGTGTGTGCTGTGTGTTTTGGGTTGTGTTCTCTGTGATCTGTGAGTCTTGTTTATTCTCGGTGTGTTGCGTGTTGTCCGTGCTGTGTGTGTTGTGCATGTACTGGGTGCGGTATGGGTTCTCTACTGCTTGTTGAGTACACTGTCCTGTGTACATTTCTATGTGTGGCGTGCAACGTGTGATGTGTGTGGTTGTGAATTGTGTGTCCCGTGCTTTGAGTGGTTCTTTGTGGGCTGTATATCTCGTCATTGCTGATGAGATATCCATTGGTGTTTGTGTAGGTTCCGTGTTTGTTGTGTGCCCTCCAGTGTCCCTTTGTGTGTGCAATGTGTCTGGTCTTTCTTTTGTGTGTTGTGTTATGTACTGTGTTCTGGGTTGTTGAGTGCTGTCTATATGCTTTCTGTGTGTTACGCACAGGGTAGATGTGGGGCGGTCTGTGTATTTTGAGCATGCCGTGTGATGTAAAGCTTTGCGTTGTGTCTGAGGTGTACTGTGAGCGTGTATTTTGTGTGTTTTGTTTCGGGCTTCCCGCGTGAGGGTCTGTGTGTGCTCCATATTGCACGCTTGTGGCTGTGTGTGTGGTGTGTAGTGTGCTATAGGTGTGTTGTGTGTGTTTTGGTTGTTTGTGTGTGGGTTCGTATGTGCTCTGTCTTTTGGTGCGTGTGATTGTGATTTGTGTGCGTGTTTGTGTTAGAGAGGTTGTGTGTGTGCTTCGCAGTTTGAGTTATGCACGTGACGTGAGATGTGTTGACTGTGTGCGGTCTTGCTTGTTTAGTATGTCCCATGGTGTATGTCCCAGTAAGTAGCCTGTGCGATGTTTTTCGTGAGTGTTGTGAGCAGTCATGGGCCTTGAGGTGTGTGGTGTGTGTCTTGTGACTCTTGTTTGGCGTGTTTCTGTGTTGTGTGTGCGTTCTGCTCTGTACTCCTGTTTGAGGATGTATGCGCGGTGTGTGTGTGCATGGTTGAGTGTGTAGTGGGAAATGTGTGCTACTTGTCTCTGTTGGTTATGTGTGTGTTGCCTGTGGATCTGTGAGTGTTGTGTGTGTTTTTCATGTGTGATTGTGATCTGTGTGTGGTTGTGTTTGAGTGGTTGAGTGTATGTGGTTGTTATGTTTGTGATGTGAGCTGTGTTGTCCGCGTGTGGTTGTGCTTGTTTGGTGAGTCTCATTCTGTGTGCTGCAGGTACTCTCACAAATGTGATTTGTGTGTTAGTGAGGAATATTTGCTCTGTTGTGACGGGTGTGTGCCCTGTGACTGTTATGTCGTTCCTTTCTGAGTTTTCCGTGTGTTTGCATAGCGTAGTGGGGCCAGTGTGTGTGTGTGTGTGTCTGTGGCGTGTCCGAGTGTGTTTGTGTGTGGGGTGTGTAGCACGTGAAATGTGTCCTGTGTGCGCTAATTGTTGGTTGTGAGCTTTGCGTGTGGTTTTGTATTTGTTGTGTGTGTTACGCATGTGTGAATGTGACACGTGCTTGGCTGTTTTTGAGAGGTTTTGTGTGTAATTGGTATGTGTGTGAGGTGAGGTGTGTTATCTGTACGTGGTTTTGCCTTTTGTAGTGGGCGTCATTGTGTGTGTGGTGTGTACATGGTTAACTAGTTTTGAGAATTGCGTGCCGTTAAGCCTTGTGATATTCGTGGTGTGTGTTGTTTCATATGTTGTGCTTTCTGCGTGTTGACTTTGTGTGTGTTCCCCATGTCTTTGTGTTTGTGGGTGTTTATTTGTGTTCGTTGTGGTTATTCCTTGAGAGTGCGTTTTGCGTGGCTCCGTGTGTGGTATGTAGTGGTTGCGTCGGTCTGTGTGTTGTGTTGTTAATGCAGGGTGTTGTGGGAGACATGAGTTGTGATGTTTAATTTGTGCGTGATGTTTGTGTGTGTGGTGTGATGTATTCTGTGATTTGTGTATTATTTTGTACTGTGTTAATGCATCGATGTGTTTCTTTGAATGTGTGGTTTGTGTGTGCGATATTTGCGTTTGACGTCTTTTTGTGATGTGTTTCGTGTTTGCTGGCTTTTCTGTTAGGTGTGAGGTGCGTTGTTTTTTGTGTACACGGTAGGGCGCGTTTTCTGGTGTTTGCGATTGTGTGCGTGTTCTGTGTTGTGTCACATCACCCGTGCTGTGTTATTGTGTTTCTTGTGGTGATGTCTGTGACCTGTTGGTTTAATGTGCGTGGCGGTGTTTATGTGATTGTGTGTGCGTTTCCTGTGTGTTGTGTTCTTTCTGTGTTGTGACTGTTGTGTAGACTGTCGTGTATGGGAGGTGTGCAGTTTTGTTGCTTCGCAATGTAAGTTCTGTGTGAATTTCCCCGTGGAGTTCTGTGTGACTGGTGTGGTTGTGGCTGGTTGTGTGCTTGGAGTGTGTCTTTGTGTGTTGTATGTTTGGCGTCCTTTGGGTGGCATGTTGTGTTCGTGGTTGGGAATGATAGGTGGCCTGCGAATGGTTTTCTGTTTCATGTTTAGTGTGTGGCACGATCACACGTGTGTTGCGTGTTGCATGATGTGCAAGCATTATGTTCTCAGTTGCACGTGTGTTGTGTGTATTCCTTCCTGTTTTGCGTAGTGTGCGTGTGCTGTTTCATCTGGGTGTCTTTATGGGATACGAATTGTGTACTGAGTTGTATATGCTTTGTATGTATATCCTGTGCTTTGCATCATGCGTTCTGTGAGGACCTGGGTGCTGTCTGATTCAAGTGTGCTTTGAGTGACGTGTGTAGTGCGTGAAATGTGTGTCTCACAAATTCGGTGTTCTTTTTCTTGCGGCGTGCACATTTTCTGCATGCCGTTTTGCATGTGTTGTGTGTGGTGCGTGTTATGCGTGTGCTTGTGTTTGACAGCTGGTGTGCGTGGTCGGCTGTTGGAGTGATGAGTGTAATTTGTGATGTCTGTACTGTGCGTGGTCATGCTTGGTCAGTGTGCCTCACTGTGTGTGTTGCGTTTACTCTGAGAACCATGGTTCATGTGCATTGTGTGCAGTGATGAGCTCGGTGTGGGGGGGGGGTGGTTGTTGTTCAGTGTGATGTGCTGTTTGCGTGTTGAGGGTTTGTATGTAAACTCTGGTTTTGGGTGTTGTGGGTGATTTGCGTTTGTGCTGAATGTTTTGTGTTGGCGCCTTCTGTGTGTGTTGTTTGTGGCTGTGTGTGCTGTATTGTTTGCGTTGTACGTGGTGTGTGTTGTTCGTGCTAACTGTTGCGTTGTGTGTGCTGAGTCGTTTCGTTTCCTCGCTTTATGTCTTGCTGTGTGGGTTGTGCGTTACGTTGGTTACTGTGTATTCTGAGAGTTTGACCTATGTTGTGCTTTTAGGATTTGATTCTTGTGTAGTGTGCTTCTTTGTGTTGTTGCTATAAGGTAGGGAATGATTTGTTGTGTTTGTGTTGTGAGTCTGTGTGTATTCTCTTTCGCTATGCTGTGTGTGCTGTGTGTTTTGGGTTGTGTTCTCTGTGATCTGTGAGTCTTGTTTATTCTCGGTGTGTTGCGTGTTGTCCGTGCTGTGTGTGTTGTGCATGTACTGGGTGCGGTATGGGTTCTCTACTGCTTGTTGAGTACACTGTCCTGTGTACATTTCTATGTGTGGCGTGCAACGTGTGATGTGTGTGGTTGTGAATTGTGTGTCCCGTGCTTTGAGTGGTTCTTTGTGGGCTGTATATCTCGTCATTGCTGATGAGATATCCATTGGTGTTTGTGTAGGTTCCGTGTTTGTTGTGTGCCCTCCAGTGTCCCTTTGTGTGTGCAATGTGTCTGGTCTTTCTTTTGTGTGTTGTGTTATGTACTGTGTTCTGGGTTGTTGAGTGCTGTCTATATGCTTTCTGTGTGTTACGCACAGGGTAGATGTGGGGCGGTCTGTGTATTTTGAGCATGCCGTGTGATGTAAAGCTTTGCGTTGTGTCTGAGGTGTACTGTGAGCGTGTATTTTGTGTGTTTTGTTTCGGGCTTCCCGCGTGAGGGTCTGTGTGTGCTCCATATTGCACGCTTGTGGCTGTGTGTGTGGTGTGTAGTGTGCTATAGGTGTGTTGTGTGTGTTTTGGTTGTTTGTGTGTGGGTTCGTATGTGCTCTGTCTTTTGGTGCGTGTGATTGTGATTTGTGTGCGTGTTTGTGTTAGAGAGGTTGTGTGTGTGCTTCGCAGTTTGAGTTATGCACGTGACGTGAGATGTGTTGACTGTGTGCGGTCTTGCTTGTTTAGTATGTCCCATGGTGTATGTCCCAGTAAGTAGCCTGTGCGATGTTTTTCGTGAGTGTTGTGAGCAGTCATGGGCCTTGAGGTGTGTGGTGTGTGTCTTGTGACTCTTGTTTGGCGTGTTTCTGTGTTGTGTGTGCGTTCTGCTCTGTACTCCTGTTTGAGGATGTATGCGCGGTGTGTGTGTGCATGGTTGAGTGTGTAGTGGGAAATGTGTGCTACTTGTCTCTGTTGGTTATGTGTGTGTTGCCTGTGGATCTGTGAGTGTTGTGTGTGTTTTTCATGTGTGATTGTGATCTGTGTGTGGTTGTGTTTGAGTGGTTGAGTGTATGTGGTTGTTATGTTTGTGATGTGAGCTGTGTTGTCCGCGTGTGGTTGTGCTTGTTTGGTGAGTCTCATTCTGTGTGCTGCAGGTACTCTCACAAATGTGATTTGTGTGTTAGTGAGGAATATTTGCTCTGTTGTGACGGGTGTGTGCCCTGTGACTGTTATGTCGTTCCTTTCTGAGTTTTCCGTGTGTTTGCATAGCGTAGTGGGGCCAGTGTGTGTGTGTGTGTGTCTGTGGCGTGTCCGAGTGTGTTTGTGTGTGGGGTGTGTAGCACGTGAAATGTGTCCTGTGTGCGCTAATTGTTGGTTGTGAGCTTTGCGTGTGGTTTTGTATTTGTTGTGTGTGTTACGCATGTGTGAATGTGACACGTGCTTGGCTGTTTTTGAGAGGTTTTGTGTGTAATTGGTATGTGTGTGAGGTGAGGTGTGTTATCTGTACGTGGTTTTGCCTTTTGTAGTGGGCGTCATTGTGTGTGTGGTGTGTACATGGTTAACTAGTTTTGAGAATTGCGTGCCGTTAAGCCTTGTGATATTCGTGGTGTGTGTTGTTTCATATGTTGTGCTTTCTGCGTGTTGACTTTGTGTGTGTTCCCCATGTCTTTGTGTTTGTGGGTGTTTATTTGTGTTCGTTGTGGTTATTCCTTGAGAGTGCGTTTTGCGTGGCTCCGTGTGTGGTATGTAGTGGTTGCGTCGGTCTGTGTGTTGTGTTGTTAATGCAGGGTGTTGTGGGAGACATGAGTTGTGATGTTTAATTTGTGCGTGATGTTTGTGTGTGTGGTGTGATGTATTCTGTGATTTGTGTATTATTTTGTACTGTGTTAATGCATCGATGTGTTTCTTTGAATGTGTGGTTTGTGTGTGCGATATTTGCGTTTGACGTCTTTTTGTGATGTGTTTCGTGTTTGCTGGCTTTTCTGTTAGGTGTGAGGTGCGTTGTTTTTTGTGTACACGGTAGGGCGCGTTTTCTGGTGTTTGCGATTGTGTGCGTGTTCTGTGTTGTGTCACATCACCCGTGCTGTGTTATTGTGTTTCTTGTGGTGATGTCTGTGACCTGTTGGTTTAATGTGCGTGGCGGTGTTTATGTGATTGTGTGTGCGTTTCCTGTGTGTTGTGTTCTTTCTGTGTTGTGACTGTTGTGTAGACTGTCGTGTATGGGAGGTGTGCAGTTTTGTTGCTTCGCAATGTAAGTTCTGTGTGAATTTCCCCGTGGAGTTCTGTGTGACTGGTGTGGTTGTGGCTGGTTGTGTGCTTGGAGTGTGTCTTTGTGTGTTGTATGTTTGGCGTCCTTTGGGTGGCATGTTGTGTTCGTGGTTGGGAATGATAGGTGGCCTGCGAATGGTTTTCTGTTTCATGTTTAGTGTGTGGCGCGATCACACGTGTGTTGCGTGTTGCATGATGTGCAAGCATTATGTTCTCAGTTGCACGTGTGTTGTGTGTATTCCTTCCTGTTTTGCGTAGTGTGCGTGTGCTGTTTCATCTGGGTGTCTTTATGGGATACGAATTGTGTACTGAGTTGTATATGCTTTGTATGTATATCCTGTGCTTTGCATCATGCGTTCTGTGAGGACCTGGGTGCTGTCTGATTCAAGTGTGCTTTGAGTGACGTGTGTAGTGCGTGAAATGTGTGTCTCACAAATTCGGTGTTCTTTTTCTTGCGGCGTGCACATTTTCTGCATGCCGTTTTGCATGTGTTGTGTGTGGTGCGTGTTATGCGTGTGCTTGTGTTTGACAGCTGGTGTGCGTGGTCGGCTGTTGGAGTGATGAGTGTAATTTGTGATGTCTGTACTGTGCGTGGTCATGCTTGGTCAGTGTGCCTCACTGTGTGTGTTGCGTTTACTCTGAGAACCATGGTTCATGTGCATTGTGTGCAGTGATGAGCTCGGTGTGGGGGGGGGGTGGTTGTTGTTCAGTGTGATGTGCTGTTTGCGTGTTGAGGGTTTGTATGTAAACTCTGGTTTTGGGTGTTGTGGGTGATTTGCGTTTGTGCTGAATGTTTTGTGTTGGCGCCTTCTGTGTGTGTTGTTTGTGGCTGTGTGTGCTGTATTGTTTGCGTTGTACGTGGTGTGTGTTGTTCGTGCTAACTGTTGCGTTGTGTGTGCTGAGTCGTTTCGTTTCCTCGCTTTATGTCTTGCTGTGTGGGTTGTGCGTTACGTTGGTTACTGTGTATTCTGAGAGTTTGACCTATGTTGTGCTTTTAGGATTTGATTCTTGTGTAGTGTGCTTCTTTGTGTTGTTGCTATAAGGTAGGGAATGATTTGTTGTGTTTGTGTTGTGAGTCTGTGTGTATTCTCTTTCGCTATGCTGTGTGTGCTGTGTGTTTTGGGTTGTGTTCTCTGTGATCTGTGAGTCTTGTTTATTCTCGGTGTGTTGCGTGTTGTCCGTGCTGTGTGTGTTGTGCATGTACTGGGTGCGGTATGGGTTCTCTACTGCTTGTTGAGTACACTGTCCTGTGTACATTTCTATGTGTGGCGTGCAACGTGTGATGTGTGTGGTTGTGAATTGTGTGTCCCGTGCTTTGAGTGGTTCTTTGTGGGCTGTATATCTCGTCATTGCTGATGAGATATCCATTGGTGTTTGTGTAGGTTCCGTGTTTGTTGTGTGCCCTCCAGTGTCCCTTTGTGTGTGCAATGTGTCTGGTCTTTCTTTTGTGTGTTGTGTTATGTACTGTGTTCTGGGTTGTTGAGTGCTGTCTATATGCTTTCTGTGTGTTACGCACAGGGTAGATGTGGGGCGGTCTGTGTATTTTGAGCATGCCGTGTGATGTAAAGCTTTGCGTTGTGTCTGAGGTGTACTGTGAGCGTGTATTTTGTGTGTTTTGTTTCGGGCTTCCCGCGTGAGGGTCTGTGTGTGCTCCATATTGCACGCTTGTGGCTGTGTGTGTGGTGTGTAGTGTGCTATAGGTGTGTTGTGTGTGTTTTGGTTGTTTGTGTGTGGGTTCGTATGTGCTCTGTCTTTTGGTGCGTGTGATTGTGATTTGTGTGCGTGTTTGTGTTAGAGAGGTTGTGTGTGTGCTTCGCAGTTTGAGTTATGCACGTGACGTGAGATGTGTTGACTGTGTGCGGTCTTGCTTGTTTAGTATGTCCCATGGTGTATGTCCCAGTAAGTAGCCTGTGCGATGTTTTTCGTGAGTGTTGTGAGCAGTCATGGGCCTTGAGGTGTGTGGTGTGTGTCTTGTGACTCTTGTTTGGCGTGTTTCTGTGTTGTGTGTGCGTTCTGCTCTGTACTCCTGTTTGAGGATGTATGCGCGGTGTGTGTGTGCATGGTTGAGTGTGTAGTGGGAAATGTGTGCTACTTGTCTCTGTTGGTTATGTGTGTGTTGCCTGTGGATCTGTGAGTGTTGTGTGTGTTTTTCATGTGTGATTGTGATCTGTGTGTGGTTGTGTTTGAGTGGTTGAGTGTATGTGGTTGTTATGTTTGTGATGTGAGCTGTGTTGTCCGCGTGTGGTTGTGCTTGTTTGGTGAGTCTCATTCTGTGTGCTGCAGGTACTCTCACAAATGTGATTTGTGTGTTAGTGAGGAATATTTGCTCTGTTGTGACGGGTGTGTGCCCTGTGACTGTTATGTCGTTCCTTTCTGAGTTTTCCGTGTGTTTGCATAGCGTAGTGGGGCCAGTGTGTGTGTGTGTGTGTCTGTGGCGTGTCCGAGTGTGTTTGTGTGTGGGGTGTGTAGCACGTGAAATGTGTCCTGTGTGCGCTAATTGTTGGTTGTGAGCTTTGCGTGTGGTTTTGTATTTGTTGTGTGTGTTACGCATGTGTGAATGTGACACGTGCTTGGCTGTTTTTGAGAGGTTTTGTGTGTAATTGGTATGTGTGTGAGGTGAGGTGTGTTATCTGTACGTGGTTTTGCCTTTTGTAGTGGGCGTCATTGTGTGTGTGGTGTGTACATGGTTAACTAGTTTTGAGAATTGCGTGCCGTTAAGCCTTGTGATATTCGTGGTGTGTGTTGTTTCATATGTTGTGCTTTCTGCGTGTTGACTTTGTGTGTGTTCCCCATGTCTTTGTGTTTGTGGGTGTTTATTTGTGTTCGTTGTGGTTATTCCTTGAGAGTGCGTTTTGCGTGGCTCCGTGTGTGGTATGTAGTGGTTGCGTCGGTCTGTGTGTTGTGTTGTTAATGCAGGGTGTTGTGGGAGACATGAGTTGTGATGTTTAATTTGTGCGTGATGTTTGTGTGTGTGGTGTGATGTATTCTGTGATTTGTGTATTATTTTGTACTGTGTTAATGCATCGATGTGTTTCTTTGAATGTGTGGTTTGTGTGTGCGATATTTGCGTTTGACGTCTTTTTGTGATGTGTTTCGTGTTTGCTGGCTTTTCTGTTAGGTGTGAGGTGCGTTGTTTTTTGTGTACACGGTAGGGCGCGTTTTCTGGTGTTTGCGATTGTGTGCGTGTTCTGTGTTGTGTCACATCACCCGTGCTGTGTTATTGTGTTTCTTGTGGTGATGTCTGTGACCTGTTGGTTTAATGTGCGTGGCGGTGTTTATGTGATTGTGTGTGCGTTTCCTGTGTGTTGTGTTCTTTCTGTGTTGTGACTGTTGTGTAGACTGTCGTGTATGGGAGGTGTGCAGTTTTGTTGCTTCGCAATGTAAGTTCTGTGTGAATTTCCCCGTGGAGTTCTGTGTGACTGGTGTGGTTGTGGCTGGTTGTGTGCTTGGAGTGTGTCTTTGTGTGTTGTATGTTTGGCGTCCTTTGGGTGGCATGTTGTGTTCGTGGTTGGGAATGATAGGTGGCCTGCGAATGGTTTTCTGTTTCATGTTTAGTGTGTGGCGCGATCACACGTGTGTTGCGTGTTGCATGATGTGCAAGCATTATGTTCTCAGTTGCACGTGTGTTGTGTGTATTCCTTCCTGTTTTGCGTAGTGTGCGTGTGCTGTTTCATCTGGGTGTCTTTATGGGATACGAATTGTGTACTGAGTTGTATATGCTTTGTATGTATATCCTGTGCTTTGCATCATGCGTTCTGTGAGGACCTGGGTGCTGTCTGATTCAAGTGTGCTTTGAGTGACGTGTGTAGTGCGTGAAATGTGTGTCTCACAAATTCGGTGTTCTTTTTCTTGCGGCGTGCACATTTTCTGCATGCCGTTTTGCATGTGTTGTGTGTGGTGCGTGTTATGCGTGTGCTTGTGTTTGACAGCTGGTGTGCGTGGTCGGCTGTTGGAGTGATGAGTGTAATTTGTGATGTCTGTACTGTGCGTGGTCATGCTTGGTCAGTGTGCCTCACTGTGTGTGTTGCGTTTACTCTGAGAACCATGGTTCATGTGCATTGTGTGCAGTGATGAGCTCGGTGTGGGGGGGGGGTGGTTGTTGTTCAGTGTGATGTGCTGTTTGCGTGTTGAGGGTTTGTATGTAAACTCTGGTTTTGGGTGTTGTGGGTGATTTGCGTTTGTGCTGAATGTTTTGTGTTGGCGCCTTCTGTGTGTGTTGTTTGTGGCTGTGTGTGCTGTATTGTTTGCGTTGTACGTGGTGTGTGTTGTTCGTGCTAACTGTTGCGTTGTGTGTGCTGAGTCGTTTCGTTTCCTCGCTTTATGTCTTGCTGTGTGGGTTGTGCGTTACGTTGGTTACTGTGTATTCTGAGAGTTTGACCTATGTTGTGCTTTTAGGATTTGATTCTTGTGTAGTGTGCTTCTTTGTGTTGTTGCTATAAGGTAGGGAATGATTTGTTGTGTTTGTGTTGTGAGTCTGTGTGTATTCTCTTTCGCTATGCTGTGTGTGCTGTGTGTTTTGGGTTGTGTTCTCTGTGATCTGTGAGTCTTGTTTATTCTCGGTGTGTTGCGTGTTGTCCGTGCTGTGTGTGTTGTGCATGTACTGGGTGCGGTATGGGTTCTCTACTGCTTGTTGAGTACACTGTCCTCTGTACATTTCTATGTGTGGCGTGCAACGTGTGATGTGTGTGGTTGTGAATTGTGTGTCCCGTGCTTTGAGTGGTTCTTTGTGGGCTGTATATCTCGTCATTGCTGATGAGATATCCATTGGTGTTTGTGTAGGTTCCGTGTTTGTTGTGTGCCCTCCAGTGTCCCTTTGTGTGTGCAATGTGTCTGGTCTTTCTTTTGTGTGTTGTGTTATGTACTGTGTTCTGGGTTGTTGAGTGCTGTCTATATGCTTTCTGTGTGTTACGCACAGGGTAGATGTGGGGCGGTCTGTGTATTTTGAGCATGCCGTGTGATGTAAAGCTTTGCGTTGTGTCTGAGGTGTACTGTGAGCGTGTATTTTGTGTGTTTTGTTTCGGGCTTCCCGCGTGAGGGTCTGTGTGTGCTCCATATTGCACGCTTGTGGCTGTGTGTGTGGTGTGTAGTGTGCTATAGGTGTGTTGTGTGTGTTTTGGTTGTTTGTGTGTGGGTTCGTATGTGCTCTGTCTTTTGGTGCGTGTGATTGTGATTTGTGTGCGTGTTTGTGTTAGAGAGGTTGTGTGTGTGCTTCGCAGTTTGAGTTATGCACGTGACGTGAGATGTGTTGACTGTGTGCGGTCTTGCTTGTTTAGTATGTCCCATGGTGTATGTCCCAGTAAGTAGCCTGTGCGATGTTTTTCGTGAGTGTTGTGAGCAGTCATGGGCCTTGAGGTGTGTGGTGTGTGTCTTGTGACTCTTGTTTGGCGTGTTTCTGTGTTGTGTGTGCGTTCTGCTCTGTACTCCTGTTTGAGGATGTATGCGCGGTGTGTGTGTGCATGGTTGAGTGTGTAGTGGGAAATGTGTGCTACTTGTCTCTGTTGGTTATGTGTGTGTTGCCTGTGGATCTGTGAGTGTTGTGTGTGTTTTTCATGTGTGATTGTGATCTGTGTGTGGTTGTGTTTGAGTGGTTGAGTGTATGTGGTTGTTATGTTTGTGATGTGAGCTGTGTTGTCCGCGTGTGGTTGTGCTTGTTTGGTGAGTCTCATTCTGTGTGCTGCAGGTACTCTCACAAATGTGATTTGTGTGTTAGTGAGGAATATTTGCTCTGTTGTGACGGGTGTGTGCCCTGTGACTGTTATGTCGTTCCTTTCTGAGTTTTCCGTGTGTTTGCATAGCGTAGTGGGGCCAGTGTGTGTGTGTGTGTGTCTGTGGCGTGTCCGAGTGTGTTTGTGTGTGGGGTGTGTAGCACGTGAAATGTGTCCTGTGTGCGCTAATTGTTGGTTGTGAGCTTTGCGTGTGGTTTTGTATTTGTTGTGTGTGTTACGCATGTGTGAATGTGACACGTGCTTGGCTGTTTTTGAGAGGTTTTGTGTGTAATTGGTATGTGTGTGAGGTGAGGTGTGTTATCTGTACGTGGTTTTGCCTTTTGTAGTGGGCGTCATTGTGTGTGTGGTGTGTACATGGTTAACTAGTTTTGAGAATTGCGTGCCGTTAAGCCTTGTGATATTCGTGGTGTGTGTTGTTTCATATGTTGTGCTTTCTGCGTGTTGACTTTGTGTGTGTTCCCCATGTCTTTGTGTTTGTGGGTGTTTATTTGTGTTCGTTGTGGTTATTCCTTGAGAGTGCGTTTTGCGTGGCTCCGTGTGTGGTATGTAGTGGTTGCGTCGGTCTGTGTGTTGTGTTGTTAATGCAGGGTGTTGTGGGAGACATGAGTTGTGATGTTTAATTTGTGCGTGATGTTTGTGTGTGTGGTGTGATGTATTCTGTGATTTGTGTATTATTTTGTACTGTGTTAATGCATCGATGTGTTTCTTTGAATGTGTGGTTTGTGTGTGCGATATTTGCGTTTGACGTCTTTTTGTGATGTGTTTCGTGTTTGCTGGCTTTTCTGTTAGGTGTGAGGTGCGTTGTTTTTTGTGTACACGGTAGGGCGCGTTTTCTGGTGTTTGCGATTGTGTGCGTGTTCTGTGTTGTGTCACATCACCCGTGCTGTGTTATTGTGTTTCTTGTGGTGATGTCTGTGACCTGTTGGTTTAATGTGCGTGGCGGTGTTTATGTGATTGTGTGTGCGTTTCCTGTGTGTTGTGTTCTTTCTGTGTTGTGACTGTTGTGTAGACTGTCGTGTATGGGAGGTGTGCAGTTTTGTTGCTTCGCAATGTAAGTTCTGTGTGAATTTCCCCGTGGAGTTCTGTGTGACTGGTGTGGTTGTGGCTGGTTGTGTGCTTGGAGTGTGTCTTTGTGTGTTGTATGTTTGGCGTCCTTTGGGTGGCATGTTGTGTTCGTGGTTGGGAATGATAGGTGGCCTGCGAATGGTTTTCTGTTTCATGTTTAGTGTGTGGCGCGATCACACGTGTGTTGCGTGTTGCATGATGTGCAAGCATTATGTTCTCAGTTGCACGTGTGTTGTGTGTATTCCTTCCTGTTTTGCGTAGTGTGCGTGTGCTGTTTCATCTGGGTGTCTTTATGGGATACGAATTGTGTACTGAGTTGTATATGCTTTGTATGTATATCCTGTGCTTTGCATCATGCGTTCTGTGAGGACCTGGGTGCTGTCTGATTCAAGTGTGCTTTGAGTGACGTGTGTAGTGCGTGAAATGTGTGTCTCACAAATTCGGTGTTCTTTTTCTTGCGGCGTGCACATTTTCTGCATGCCGTTTTGCATGTGTTGTGTGTGGTGCGTGTTATGCGTGTGCTTGTGTTTGACAGCTGGTGTGCGTGGTCGGCTGTTGGAGTGATGAGTGTAATTTGTGATGTCTGTACTGTGCGTGGTCATGCTTGGTCAGTGTGCCTCACTGTGTGTGTTGCGTTTACTCTGAGAACCATGGTTCATGTGCATTGTGTGCAGTGATGAGCTCGGTGTGGGGGGGGGGTGGTTGTTGTTCAGTGTGATGTGCTGTTTGCGTGTTGAGGGTTTGTATGTAAACTCTGGTTTTGGGTGTTGTGGGTGATTTGCGTTTGTGCTGAATGTTTTGTGTTGGCGCCTTCTGTGTGTGTTGTTTGTGGCTGTGTGTGCTGTATTGTTTGCGTTGTACGTGGTGTGTGTTGTTCGTGCTAACTGTTGCGTTGTGTGTGCTGAGTCGTTTCGTTTCCTCGCTTTATGTCTTGCTGTGTGGGTTGTGCGTTACGTTGGTTACTGTGTATTCTGAGAGTTTGACCTATGTTGTGCTTTTAGGATTTGATTCTTGTGTAGTGTGCTTCTTTGTGTTGTTGCTATAAGGTAGGGAATGATTTGTTGTGTTTGTGTTGTGAGTCTGTGTGTATTCTCTTTCGCTATGCTGTGTGTGCTGTGTGTTTTGGGTTGTGTTCTCTGTGATCTGTGAGTCTTGTTTATTCTCGGTGTGTTGCGTGTTGTCCGTGCTGTGTGTGTTGTGCATGTACTGGGTGCGGTATGGGTTCTCTACTGCTTGTTGAGTACACTGTCCTGTGTACATTTCTATGTGTGGCGTGCAACGTGTGATGTGTGTGGTTGTGAATTGTGTGTCCCGTGCTTTGAGTGGTTCTTTGTGGGCTGTATATCTCGTCATTGCTGATGAGATATCCATTGGTGTTTGTGTAGGTTCCGTGTTTGTTGTGTGCCCTCCAGTGTCCCTTTGTGTGTGCAATGTGTCTGGTCTTTCTTTTGTGTGTTGTGTTATGTACTGTGTTCTGGGTTGTTGAGTGCTGTCTATATGCTTTCTGTGTGTTACGCACAGGGTAGATGTGGGGCGGTCTGTGTATTTTGAGCATGCCGTGTGATGTAAAGCTTTGCGTTGTGTCTGAGGTGTACTGTGAGCGTGTATTTTGTGTGTTTTGTTTCGGGCTTCCCGCGTGAGGGTCTGTGTGTGCTCCATATTGCACGCTTGTGGCTGTGTGTGTGGTGTGTAGTGTGCTATAGGTGTGTTGTGTGTGTTTTGGTTGTTTGTGTGTGGGTTCGTATGTGCTCTGTCTTTTGGTGCGTGTGATTGTGATTTGTGTGCGTGTTTGTGTTAGAGAGGTTGTGTGTGTGCTTCGCAGTTTGAGTTATGCACGTGACGTGAGATGTGTTGACTGTGTGCGGTCTTGCTTGTTTAGTATGTCCCATGGTGTATGTCCCAGTAAGTAGCCTGTGCGATGTTTTTCGTGAGTGTTGTGAGCAGTCATGGGCCTTGAGGTGTGTGGTGTGTGTCTTGTGACTCTTGTTTGGCGTGTTTCTGTGTTGTGTGTGCGTTCTGCTCTGTACTCCTGTTTGAGGATGTATGCGCGGTGTGTGTGTGCATGGTTGAGTGTGTAGTGGGAAATGTGTGCTACTTGTCTCTGTTGGTTATGTGTGTGTTGCCTGTGGATCTGTGAGTGTTGTGTGTGTTTTTCATGTGTGATTGTGATCTGTGTGTGGTTGTGTTTGAGTGGTTGAGTGTATGTGGTTGTTATGTTTGTGATGTGAGCTGTGTTGTCCGTGTGTGGTTGTGCTTGTTTGGTGAGTCTCATTCTGTGTGCTGCAGGTACTCTCACAAATGTGATTTGTGTGTTAGTGAGGAATATTTGCTCTGTTGTGACGGGTGTGTGCCCTGTGACTGTTATGTCGTTCCTTTCTGAGTTTTCCGTGTGTTTGCATAGCGTAGTGGGGCCAGTGTGTGTGTGTGTGTGTCTGTGGCGTGTCCGAGTGTGTTTGTGTGTGGGGTGTGTAGCACGTGAAATGTGTCCTGTGTGCGCTAATTGTTGGTTGTGAGCTTTGCGTGTGGTTTTGTATTTGTTGTGTGTGTTACGCATGTGTGAATGTGACACGTGCTTGGCTGTTTTTGAGAGGTTTTGTGTGTAATTGGTATGTGTGTGAGGTGAGGTGTGTTATCTGTACGTGGTTTTGCCTTTTGTAGTGGGCGTCATTGTGTGTGTGGTGTGTACATGGTTAACTAGTTTTGAGAATTGCGTGCCGTTAAGCCTTGTGATATTCGTGGTGTGTGTTGTTTCATATGTTGTGCTTTCTGCGTGTTGACTTTGTGTGTGTTCCCCATGTCTTTGTGTTTGTGGGTGTTTATTTGTGTTCGTTGTGGTTATTCCTTGAGAGTGCGTTTTGCGTGGCTCCGTGTGTGGTATGTAGTGGTTGCGTCGGTCTGTGTGTTGTGTTGTTAATGCAGGGTGTTGTGGGAGACATGAGTTGTGATGTTTAATTTGTGCGTGATGTTTGTGTGTGTGGTGTGATGTATTCTGTGATTTGTGTATTATTTTGTACTGTGTTAATGCATCGATGTGTTTCTTTGAATGTGTGGTTTGTGTGTGCGATATTTGCGTTTGACGTCTTTTTGTGATGTGTTTCGTGTTTGCTGGCTTTTCTGTTAGGTGTGAGGTGCGTTGTTTTTTGTGTACACGGTAGGGCGCGTTTTCTGGTGTTTGCGATTGTGTGCGTGTTCTGTGTTGTGTCACATCACCCGTGCTGTGTTATTGTGTTTCTTGTGGTGATGTCTGTGACCTGTTGGTTTAATGTGCGTGGCGGTGTTTATGTGATTGTGTGTGCGTTTCCTGTGTGTTGTGTTCTTTCTGTGTTGTGACTGTTGTGTAGACTGTCGTGTATGGGAGGTGTGCAGTTTTGTTGCTTCGCAATGTAAGTTCTGTGTGAATTTCCCCGTGGAGTTCTGTGTGACTGGTGTGGTTGTGGCTGGTTGTGTGCTTGGAGTGTGTCTTTGTGTGTTGTATGTTTGGCGTCCTTTGGGTGGCATGTTGTGTTCGTGGTTGGGAATGATAGGTGGCCTGCGAATGGTTTTCTGTTTCATGTTTAGTGTGTGGCGCGATCACACGTGTGTTGCGTGTTGCATGATGTGCAAGCATTATGTTCTCAGTTGCACGTGTGTTGTGTGTATTCCTTCCTGTTTTGCGTAGTGTGCGTGTGCTGTTTCATCTGGGTGTCTTTATGGGATACGAATTGTGTACTGAGTTGTATATGCTTTGTATGTATATCCTGTGCTTTGCATCATGCGTTCTGTGAGGACCTGGGTGCTGTCTGATTCAAGTGTGCTTTGAGTGACGTGTGTAGTGCGTGAAATGTGTGTCTCACAAATTCGGTGTTCTTTTTCTTGCGGCGTGCACATTTTCTGCATGCCGTTTTGCATGTGTTGTGTGTGGTGCGTGTTATGCGTGTGCTTGTGTTTGACAGCTGGTGTGCGTGGTCGGCTGTTGGAGTGATGAGTGTAATTTGTGATGTCTGTACTGTGCGTGGTCATGCTTGGTCAGTGTGCCTCACTGTGTGTGTTGCGTTTACTCTGAGAACCATGGTTCATGTGCATTGTGTGCAGTGATGAGCTCGGTGTGGGGGGGGGGTGGTTGTTGTTCAGTGTGATGTGCTGTTTGCGTGTTGAGGGTTTGTATGTAAACTCTGGTTTTGGGTGTTGTGGGTGATTTGCGTTTGTGCTGAATGTTTTGTGTTGGCGCCTTCTGTGTGTGTTGTTTGTGGCTGTGTGTGCTGTATTGTTTGCGTTGTACGTGGTGTGTGTTGTTCGTGCTAACTGTTGCGTTGTGTGTGCTGAGTCGTTTCGTTTCCTCGCTTTATGTCTTGCTGTGTGGGTTGTGCGTTACGTTGGTTACTGTGTATTCTGAGAGTTTGACCTATGTTGTGCTTTTAGGATTTGATTCTTGTGTAGTGTGCTTCTTTGTGTTGTTGCTATAAGGTAGGGAATGATTTGTTGTGTTTGTGTTGTGAGTCTGTGTGTATTCTCTTTCGCTATGCTGTGTGTGCTGTGTGTTTTGGGTTGTGTTCTCTGTGATCTGTGAGTCTTGTTTATTCTCGGTGTGTTGCGTGTTGTCCGTGCTGTGTGTGTTGTGCATGTACTGGGTGCGGTATGGGTTCTCTACTGCTTGTTGAGTACACTGTCCTGTGTACATTTCTATGTGTGGCGTGCAACGTGTGATGTGTGTGGTTGTGAATTGTGTGTCCCGTGCTTTGAGTGGTTCTTTGTGGGCTGTATATCTCGTCATTGCTGATGAGATATCCATTGGTGTTTGTGTAGGTTCCGTGTTTGTTGTGTGCCCTCCAGTGTCCCTTTGTGTGTGCAATGTGTCTGGTCTTTCTTTTGTGTGTTGTGTTATGTACTGTGTTCTGGGTTGTTGAGTGCTGTCTATATGCTTTCTGTGTGTTACGCACAGGGTAGATGTGGGGCGGTCTGTGTATTTTGAGCATGCCGTGTGATGTAAAGCTTTGCGTTGTGTCTGAGGTGTACTGTGAGCGTGTATTTTGTGTGTTTTGTTTCGGGCTTCCCGCGTGAGGGTCTGTGTGTGCTCCATATTGCACGCTTGTGGCTGTGTGTGTGGTGTGTAGTGTGCTATAGGTGTGTTGTGTGTGTTTTGGTTGTTTGTGTGTGGGTTCGTATGTGCTCTGTCTTTTGGTGCGTGTGATTGTGATTTGTGTGCGTGTTTGTGTTAGAGAGGTTGTGTGTGTGCTTCGCAGTTTGAGTTATGCACGTGACGTGAGATGTGTTGACTGTGTGCGGTCTTGCTTGTTTAGTATGTCCCATGGTGTATGTCCCAGTAAGTAGCCTGTGCGATGTTTTTCGTGAGTGTTGTGAGCAGTCATGGGCCTTGAGGTGTGTGGTGTGTGTCTTGTGACTCTTGTTTGGCGTGTTTCTGTGTTGTGTGTGCGTTCTGCTCTGTACTCCTGTTTGAGGATGTATGCGCGGTGTGTGTGTGCATGGTTGAGTGTGTAGTGGGAAATGTGTGCTACTTGTCTCTGTTGGTTATGTGTGTGTTGCCTGTGGATCTGTGAGTGTTGTGTGTGTTTTTCATGTGTGATTGTGATCTGTGTGTGGTTGTGTTTGAGTGGTTGAGTGTATGTGGTTGTTATGTTTGTGATGTGAGCTGTGTTGTCCGCGTGTGGTTGTGCTTGTTTGGTGAGTCTCATTCTGTGTGCTGCAGGTACTCTCACAAATGTGATTTGTGTGTTAGTGAGGAATATTTGCTCTGTTGTGACGGGTGTGTGCCCTGTGACTGTTATGTCGTTCCTTTCTGAGTTTTCCGTGTGTTTGCATAGCGTAGTGGGGCCAGTGTGTGTGTGTGTGTGTCTGTGGCGTGTCCGAGTGTGTTTGTGTGTGGGGTGTGTAGCACGTGAAATGTGTCCTGTGTGCGCTAATTGTTGGTTGTGAGCTTTGCGTGTGGTTTTGTATTTGTTGTGTGTGTTACGCATGTGTGAATGTGACACGTGCTTGGCTGTTTTTGAGAGGTTTTGTGTGTAATTGGTATGTGTGTGAGGTGAGGTGTGTTATCTGTACGTGGTTTTGCCTTTTGTAGTGGGCGTCATTGTGTGTGTGGTGTGTACATGGTTAACTAGTTTTGAGAATTGCGTGCCGTTAAGCCTTGTGATATTCGTGGTGTGTGTTGTTTCATATGTTGTGCTTTCTGCGTGTTGACTTTGTGTGTGTTCCCCATGTCTTTGTGTTTGTGGGTGTTTATTTGTGTTCGTTGTGGTTATTCCTTGAGAGTGCGTTTTGCGTGGCTCCGTGTGTGGTATGTAGTGGTTGCGTCGGTCTGTGTGTTGTGTTGTTAATGCAGGGTGTTGTGGGAGACATGAGTTGTGATGTTTAATTTGTGCGTGATGTTTGTGTGTGTGGTGTGATGTATTCTGTGATTTGTGTATTATTTTGTACTGTGTTAATGCATCGATGTGTTTCTTTGAATGTGTGGTTTGTGTGTGCGATATTTGCGTTTGACGTCTTTTTGTGATGTGTTTCGTGTTTGCTGGCTTTTCTGTTAGGTGTGAGGTGCGTTGTTTTTTGTGTACACGGTAGGGCGCGTTTTCTGGTGTTTGCGATTGTGTGCGTGTTCTGTGTTGTGTCACATCACCCGTGCTGTGTTATTGTGTTTCTTGTGGTGATGTCTGTGACCTGTTGGTTTAATGTGCGTGGCGGTGTTTATGTGATTGTGTGTGCGTTTCCTGTGTGTTGTGTTCTTTCTGTGTTGTGACTGTTGTGTAGACTGTCGTGTATGGGAGGTGTGCAGTTTTGTTGCTTCGCAATGTAAGTTCTGTGTGAATTTCCCCGTGGAGTTCTGTGTGACTGGTGTGGTTGTGGCTGGTTGTGTGCTTGGAGTGTGTCTTTGTGTGTTGTATGTTTGGCGTCCTTTGGGTGGCATGTTGTGTTCGTGGTTGGGAATGATAGGTGGCCTGCGAATGGTTTTCTGTTTCATGTTTAGTGTGTGGCGCGATCACACGTGTGTTGCGTGTTGCATGATGTGCAAGCATTATGTTCTCAGTTGCACGTGTGTTGTGTGTATTCCTTCCTGTTTTGCGTAGTGTGCGTGTGCTGTTTCATCTGGGTGTCTTTATGGGATACGAATTGTGTACTGAGTTGTATATGCTTTGTATGTATATCCTGTGCTTTGCATCATGCGTTCTGTGAGGACCTGGGTGCTGTCTGATTCAAGTGTGCTTTGAGTGACGTGTGTAGTGCGTGAAATGTGTGTCTCACAAATTCGGTGTTCTTTTTCTTGCGGCGTGCACATTTTCTGCATGCCGTTTTGCATGTGTTGTGTGTGGTGCGTGTTATGCGTGTGCTTGTGTTTGACAGCTGGTGTGCGTGGTCGGCTGTTGGAGTGATGAGTGTAATTTGTGATGTCTGTACTGTGCGTGGTCATGCTTGGTCAGTGTGCCTCACTGTGTGTGTTGCGTTTACTCTGAGAACCATGGTTCATGTGCATTGTGTGCAGTGATGAGCTCGGTGTGGGGGGGGGGGTGGTTGTTGTTCAGTGTGATGTGCTGTTTGCGTGTTGAGGGTTTGTATGTAAACTCTGGTTTTGGGTGTTGTGGGTGATTTGCGTTTGTGCTGAATGTTTTGTGTTGGCGCCTTCTGTGTGTGTTGTTTGTGGCTGTGTGTGCTGTATTGTTTGCGTTGTACGTGGTGTGTGTTGTTCGTGCTAACTGTTGCGTTGTGTGTGCTGAGTCGTTTCGTTTCCTCGCTTTATGTCTTGCTGTGTGGGTTGTGCGTTACGTTGGTTACTGTGTATTCTGAGAGTTTGACCTATGTTGTGCTTTTAGGATTTGATTCTTGTGTAGTGTGCTTCTTTGTGTTGTTGCTATAAGGTAGGGAATGATTTGTTGTGTTTGTGTTGTGAGTCTGTGTGTATTCTCTTTCGCTATGCTGTGTGTGCTGTGTGTTTTGGGTTGTGTTCTCTGTGATCTGTGAGTCTTGTTTATTCTCGGTGTGTTGCGTGTTGTCCGTGCTGTGTGTGTTGTGCATGTACTGGGTGCGGTATGGGTTCTCTACTGCTTGTTGAGTACACTGTCCTGTGTACATTTCTATGTGTGGCGTGCAACGTGTGATGTGTGTGGTTGTGAATTGTGTGTCCCGTGCTTTGAGTGGTTCTTTGTGGGCTGTATATCTCGTCATTGCTGATGAGATATCCATTGGTGTTTGTGTAGGTTCCGTGTTTGTTGTGTGCCCTCCAGTGTCCCTTTGTGTGTGCAATGTGTCTGGTCTTTCTTTTGTGTGTTGTGTTATGTACTGTGTTCTGGGTTGTTGAGTGCTGTCTATATGCTTTCTGTGTGTTACGCACAGGGTAGATGTGGGGCGGTCTGTGTATTTTGAGCATGCCGTGTGATGTAAAGCTTTGCGTTGTGTCTGAGGTGTACTGTGAGCGTGTATTTTGTGTGTTTTGTTTCGGGCTTCCCGCGTGAGGGTCTGTGTGTGCTCCATATTGCACGCTTGTGGCTGTGTGTGTGGTGTGTAGTGTGCTATAGGTGTGTTGTGTGTGTTTTGGTTGTTTGTGTGTGGGTTCGTATGTGCTCTGTCTTTTGGTGCGTGTGATTGTGATTTGTGTGCGTGTTTGTGTTAGAGAGGTTGTGTGTGTGCTTCGCAGTTTGAGTTATGCACGTGACGTGAGATGTGTTGACTGTGTGCGGTCTTGCTTGTTTAGTATGTCCCATGGTGTATGTCCCAGTAAGTAGCCTGTGCGATGTTTTTCGTGAGTGTTGTGAGCAGTCATGGGCCTTGAGGTGTGTGGTGTGTGTCTTGTGACTCTTGTTTGGCGTGTTTCTGTGTTGTGTGTGCGTTCTGCTCTGTACTCCTGTTTGAGGATGTATGCGCGGTGTGTGTGTGCATGGTTGAGTGTGTAGTGGGAAATGTGTGCTACTTGTCTCTGTTGGTTATGTGTGTGTTGCCTGTGGATCTGTGAGTGTTGTGTGTGTTTTTCATGTGTGATTGTGATCTGTGTGTGGTTGTGTTTGAGTGGTTGAGTGTATGTGGTTGTTATGTTTGTGATGTGAGCTGTGTTGTCCGCGTGTGGTTGTGCTTGTTTGGTGAGTCTCATTCTGTGTGCTGCAGGTACTCTCACAAATGTGATTTGTGTGTTAGTGAGGAATATTTGCTCTGTTGTGACGGGTGTGTGCCCTGTGACTGTTATGTCGTTCCTTTCTGAGTTTTCCGTGTGTTTGCATAGCGTAGTGGGGCCAGTGTGTGTGTGTGTGTGTGTCTGTGGCGTGTCCGAGTGTGTTTGTGTGTGGGGTGTGTAGCACGTGAAATGTGTCCTGTGTGCGCTAATTGTTGGTTGTGAGCTTTGCGTGTGGTTTTGTATTTGTTGTGTGTGTTACGCATGTGTGAATGTGACACGTGCTTGGCTGTTTTTGAGAGGTTTTGTGTGTAATTGGTATGTGTGTGAGGTGAGGTGTGTTATCTGTACGTGGTTTTGCCTTTTGTAGTGGGCGTCATTGTGTGTGTGGTGTGTACATGGTTAACTAGTTTTGAGAATTGCGTGCCGTTAAGCCTTGTGATATTCGTGGTGTGTGTTGTTTCATATGTTGTGCTTTCTGCGTGTTGACTTTGTGTGTGTTCCCCATGTCTTTGTGTTTGTGGGTGTTTATTTGTGTTCGTTGTGGTTATTCCTTGAGAGTGCGTTTTGCGTGGCTCCGTGTGTGGTATGTAGTGGTTGCGTCGGTCTGTGTGTTGTGTTGTTAATGCAGGGTGTTGTGGGAGACATGAGTTGTGATGTTTAATTTGTGCGTGATGTTTGTGTGTGTGGTGTGATGTATTCTGTGATTTGTGTATTATTTTGTACTGTGTTAATGCATCGATGTGTTT